>NW_024381436.1:0-66822 GCF_016835505.1 Polypterus senegalus
GTTGTGTTGTCCTTTTGTTGGTGGTGATAGGGATTGGGGAACAGCTAAAGTCCTGTTTTAATTTTTATAGAAATACACGGAGTTTTTATTGACTTGGAGGATGTCTACCCCGGTCCAGAGAATCTATTTTCAATTGTACCAGGCCATTCATCATCTGGAGGTGCTATCGGGTCCGGAACCGCCAAAAGGTATGTTGAGGCATAAAGAACATACAGTCAGTTACATTAAGCCCTCTTCTCCCAATGAGGAAATTCTTCGGGAGATTAGGGCAAAACAGATTTGTGGCTGGCTGACGTCATTGCCTCAATGAAAACCACTACCAAAAGATTATTCAGGCGGTTTCGGATGATCTGCCTCCTTTTGATGAAGTGGCCTTATCGAAAGCAATGGCATACAGCAAAAAGAGGTACAAACGTAAAATAACAGATTCCTCTTTATTGTCTTTTAGAAAAATTGTGTACAAGAATTTTCTGGACCAGGATGTTGGATCGGCACCTCCAATCCAATTTCACAACAGGAAGAACCTCATTCCACTGAGCCGCAGGGGAATTACAATCATCGCTTGGATGTGCCCCTTAGCGCTACCCAGAGGAAGAGGAAAGCCGTGACTCGACCGACCTCTCCGGGATTCAAAACCTTGAGCCGTAGGACCACAGGTGTCTTCCACTCAGGCTGACTCTACCCCTCCTATTGGTTTGAGGGTGTCCTAGCCTCTGCCGAGCCTCCAAAAAATCATTACAAAAATCCAAAACAAACAGTCGGGCAGATGATGAATGACAAACTTGTCAGTACTGAAGCCCCACAACAATCTTTAACATCTATATTAAATAATCCAAATCCTTTACATCATCCTAAATGGATGGAGGCTTTAGGTATAGAGGAGGATATTAGGGTCATTCTGACGGACGGCGCTCTGTCATCCTTGAAAATACGGGCGACGGGTTGGATAATTAATTTTGCTACCGTGAGACAATTGAGCAATGTGTGGGCTGGGTCAAACGACGAGAGAGACAACGGCGGAGGTGGTGGTGGCTTTTTAGGCCTAAACCACATTATTCAAGGCCCGGTCTCTGACTTTGATAAAGTGTTTTCCCAGCTGATTAAAAACATGAAGCATTGTTTCCCGTGGCGGATCATTATCTATCCCTGCTGCCACCAGTATATGATGGGCATATGGGACAAAAATTAGAGGAATTTAATTCGCCATTAAAAACATTCTAAATTGGTAGATGGCGTGTTCCCATGTGCTCATCTAAATTTAAAGAAAACATCTTCATCGGCCAAGGCAATACTTACAAAAGAATCGGCGGTGAGGTTGGTTGACTCATGGGGTCTCGGATCTAGATGGGCTTGCCCTCCCTAGGACTAACCTTAAGGTCCGTGGGGTGGTGGCTTATCTAGCATCCGGCCTAAACTTAAGACTCTCTTTCTTCCTGTTGTTTTAGATGGGCCTACCCCTACTGCAAACCCTAAACTTAAAGTCAGTGGGGTAGGGCTATTTAGTAACTAGAGCCCTGATGTTAAGATAGTGGGGAGGGCAGCAAGATTAGATTTAATAATGTCCTCTCCACTATTGGCCTAGTTATTTTATTTTCTTTGTGTGTTTCTTTTAGCCCTATTAAATTCCTAATTTTAAATTTTATTCCTTTTCCCTAGTTTTATCTAGATGGATAGCCCTTTTAGTATTTTTTAAGCCAATTTTTAGTATAGATTTGTTAACCCTTTTAGAATTTTTTAGGGACCATTTTTAGAAACTATTTTTAGACTAATTTTGAGGTAGTTTTAAAATTTATTTAAATTAATTTATACACTACTTGATGGTCTTTTTAGAGTTTTAGAAAATGGTCTATTTTAAATTATTTTAGGGGATATTTAAATATTTTTTTGGCTTTTAGGGATAAGTGGGATGCCGGGTATAAAAATAGTAATATTGGACATCAGAGTGTACCAGTGTTGGTGTACCCCAAATCGGGTACACTATTTCTCCATTAACCCTAACCTAACCCAGCCAGTGTCCACTGATGTCTCCTCGGCACCCACAATATTTTATATAGCAAGCACTAAGCCTAAGGATATTTTTATCATTTTAAAGCTAAATGGAGGTTTCAGTATTTATTTACTTATTTATTTATTTATTTAGGTATTTATTTAAATTTAGATACTGATTCGCATAGTAGATTTTAGCTTATTGTTTAATTTTATAATAGGCTACTACTAGATTAGTGTTTGTTTAAATATTTATTTATTCCTATTTTTAAATACATTATGGGCTGGTTTTAGAGAGTGTAGCTAGGGGGATGAATTTTCTTTGGGGATTAGGGCATTTATTTAATTCGATTTTAATTATTTATTGTGGACTTTGCCTTCTCTTCTCTTTTTTCGCTATCTCTTTAAGGGCAGCACACCGACAGCCAAGTCAATTAAGAGGGGTGGGGCTAACGAACACCTGGGACAAGCCCAAACATATAAATCCTTCACCTAGCAGGGCTCAACACTCCTTTGAAAAGCTCTAGCTAGCCGAAACGCCAGGAGAGGGAGTCCTGCTAACCTTTTTTATCTCTTTTTCTCTTTTAGTGCACAAAAGATAGGATTAGGTCTGAAAGTTTGTTACTTACCTGATTTTAAAACCTTTTGCAATTTTTTAATGATATTTATTAAAGATTGAATATTTTAACTGTTTTTCTTAGCTTTAACCTTTTTTAGTTTTCAGGATCCTGAATTGTAAGTATTTATTTTGTTACTTTATAAGACACATTTTTACATACATTTTCACACATTTTTCTCCTTTTTCCCTTCTTTTTTGAATTTTTTATTAAAGTTTTTTTGCAGTATTTTTATATTTTCACATATTTTTTCCACTAGGTTTTAATTACAGTTACTTAGTTTTATTGCACTTTTTTAGTTTTTTACTTTTTCACCAATTATATTCCCTTTTCAATCCTTTCCTTTAGTTAAAATAAAATAAATACTTACCTTTTAAAAAACACTTACCTTCAGATCCTGTAAAATTCTGGTTACATCCTGGGGCTTGAGGGACAGTACAGTCAATCAACCTTGGTGAGTCATCTTTTCAATTTTTCTTTCTTTCTTGTTGGTGGTTTCTTGGTTGTTGTTGTGTTGTCCTTTTGTTGGTGGTGATAGGGATTGGGGAACAGCTAAAGTCCTGTTTTAATTTTTATAGAAATACACGGAGTTTTATTGACTTGGAGGATGTCTACCCCGGTCCAGAGAATCTATTTTCAATTGTACCAGGCCATTCATCATCTGGAGGTGCTATCGGGTCCGAACCGCCAAAGGTATGTTGAGGCATAAAGAACGCATACAGTCAGCTACATTAAGCCCTCTTCTCCCAATGAGGAAATTCTTCGAGATTAGGGCAAAACAGATTTGTGGCTGGCTGACGTCATTGCCTCAATGAAAACCACTACCAAAAGATTATTCAGGCGGTTTCGATGATCTGCCTCCTTTTGATGAAGTGGCCTTATCGAAAGCAATGGCATACAGCAAAAAGAGGTACAAACGTAAAATAACAGATTCCTCTTTATTGTCTTTTAGAAAAATTGTGTACAAGAATTTTCTGGACCAGGATGTTGGATCGGCACCCTCCAATCCAATTTCACAACAGGAAGAACCTCATTCCACTGAGCCGCAGGGGAATTACAATCATCGTTGGATGTGCCCCTTAGCGTTACCCAGAGGAAGAGGAAAGCCGTGACTCGACCGACCTCTCCGGGATTCAAAACCTTGAGCCGGTAGGACCACAGGTGTCTTCCACTCAGGCTGACTCTACCCCTCCTATTGGTTTGAGGGTGTCCTAGCCTCTGCCGAGCCTCCAAAAAATCATTACAAAAATCCAAAACAAACAGTCGGGGCAGATGATGAATGACAAACTTGTCAGTACTGAAGCCCCACAACAATCTTTAACATCTATATTAAATAATCCAAATCCTTTACATCATCCTAAATGGATGGAGGCTTTAGGTATAGAGGAGGATATTAGGGTCATTCTGACGGACGGCGCTCTGTCATCCTTGAAAAATACGGGCGACGGGTTGGATAATTAATTTTGCTACCGGTGAGACAATTGAGCAATGTGTGGGCTGGGTCAAACGATCGAGAGACAACGGCGGAGGTGGTGGTGGCTTTTTAGGCCTAAACCACATTATTCAAGGCCCGGTCTCTGACTTTGATAAAGTGTTTTCCCAGCTGATTAAAAACATGAAGCATTGTTTCCGGTGGCGGATCATTATCTATCCCTGCTGCCACCAGTATATGATGGGCATATGGGACAAAAATTAGAGGAATTTAATTCGCCATTAAAAACATTCTAAATTGGTAGATGGCGTGTTCCCATGTGCTCATCTAAATTTAAAGAAAACATCTTCATCGGCCAAGGCAATACTTACAAAAGAATCGGTGAGGTTGGTTGACTCATGGGGTCTCGGATCTAGATGGGCTTGCCCTCCCTAGGACTAACCTTAAGGTCCGTGGGGTGGTGGCTTATCTAGCATCCGACGCCTAAACTTAAGACTCTCTTTCTTCCTGTTGTTTTAGATGGGCCTACCCCTACTGCAAACCCTAAACTTAAAGTCAGTGGGGTAGGGCTATTTAGTAACTAGAGCCCTGATGTTAAGATAGTGGGAGGGCAGCAAGATTAGATTTAATAATGTCCTCTCCACTATTGGCCTAGTTATTTTATTTTCTTTGTGTGTTTCTTTTAGCCCTATTAAATTCCTAATTTTAAATTTTATTCCTTTTCCTAGTTTTATCTAGATGGATAGCCCTTTTAGTATTTTTAAGCCAATTTTTAGTATAGATTTGTTAACCCTTTTTAGAATTTTTAGGGACCATTTTTAGAAACTATTTTTAGACTAATTTTGAGGTAGTTTTAAAATTTATTTAAATTAATTTATACACTACTTGATGGTCTTTTAGAGTTTTAGAAAATGGTCTATTTTAAATTATTTTTAGGGGATATTTAAATATTTTTTTGGCTTTTAGGGATAAGTGGGATGCCGGGGTATAAAAATAGTAATATTGGACATCAGAGTGTACCAGTGCGTTGGTGTACCCCAAATCGGGTACACTATTTCTCCATTAACCCTAACCTAACCCAGCCAGTGTCCACTGATGTCTCCTCGGCACCCACAATATTTTATATAGCAAGCACTAAGCCTAAGGATATTTTTTATCATTTTAAAGCTAAATGGAGGTTTCAGTATTTATTTACTTATTTATTTATTTATTTAGGTATTTATTTAAATTTAGATACTGATTCGCATAGTAGATTTTAGCTTATTGTTTAATTTTATAATAGGCTACTACTAGATTAGTGTTTGTTTAAATATTTATTTATTCCTATTTTTAAATACATTATGGGCTGGTTTTTAGAGAGTGTAGCTAGGGGGATGAATTTTCTTTGGGGATTAGGGCATTTATTTAATTCGATTTTAATTATTTATTGTGGACTTTGCCTTCTCTTCTCTTTTTCGCGCTATCTCTTTAAGGGCAGCACACGACAGCCAAGTCAATTAAGAGGGTGGGGCTAACGAACACCTGGGACAAGCCCAAACATATAAATCCTTCACTAGCAGGGCTCAACACTCCTTTGAAAAGCTCTAGCCGAGCGAAACGCCAGGAGAGGGAGTCCTGCTAACCTTTTTTATCTCTTTTTCTCTTTTAGTGCACAAAAGATAGGATTAGGTCTGAAAGTTTGTTACTTACCTGATTTTAAAACCTTTTTGCAATTTTTTAATGATATTTATTAAAGATTGAATATTTTAACTGTTTTTCTTAGCTTTAACCTTTTTTAGTTTTCAGGATCCTGAATTGTAAGTATTTATTTTGTTACTTTATAAGACACATTTTTACATACATTTTCACACATTTTTCTCCTTTTTCCCTTCTTTTTTGAATTTTTATTAAAGGTTTTTTGCAGTATTTTTATATTTTCACATATTTTTTCCACTAGGTTTTAATTACAGTTACTTAGTTTTTATTGCACTTTTTTAGTTTTTTACTTTTTCACCAATTATATTCCCTTTTCAATCCTTTCCTTTAGTTAAAATAAAATAAATACTTACCTTTTTAAAAAACACTTACCTTCAGATCCTGTAAAAATTCTGGTTACATCCTGGGGCTTGAGGGACAGTACAGTCAATCAACCTTGGTGAGTCATCTTTTCAATTTTTCTTTCTTTCTTGTTGGTGGTTTCTTGGTTGTTGTTGTGTTGTCCTTTTTGTTGGTGGTGATAGGGATTGGGGAACAGCTAAAGTCCTGTTTTAATTTTTATAGAAATACACGGAGTTTTTATTGACTTGGAGGATGTCTACCCCGCCGGTCCAGAGAATCTATTTTCAATTGTACCAGGCCATTCATCATCTGGAGGTGCTATCGGGTCCGGAACCGCCAAAGGTATGTTGAGGCATAAAGAACGTACAGTCAGCTACATTAAGCCCTCTTCTCCCAATGAGGAAATTCTTCGAGATTAGGGCAAAACAGATTTGTGGCTGGCTGACGTCATTGCCTCAATGAAAACCACTACCAAAAGATTATTCAGGCGGTTTCGGATGATCTGCCTCCTTTTGATGAAGTGGCCTTATCGAAAGCAATGGCATACAGCAAAAAGAGGTACAAACGTAAAATAACAGATTCCTCTTTATTGTCTTTTAGAAAAATTGTGTACAAGAATTTTCTGGACCAGGATGTTGGATCGGCACCTCCAATCCAATTTCACAACAGGAAGAACCTCATTCCACTGAGCCGCAGGGGAATTACAATCATCGTTGGATGTGCCCCTTAGCGCTACCCAGAGGAAGAGGAAAGCCGTGACTCGACCGACCTCTCCGGGATTCAAAACCTTGAGCCGGTAGGACCACAGGTGTCTTCCACTCAGGCTGACTCTACCCCTCCTATTGGTTTGAGGGTGTCCTAGCCTCTGCCGAGCCTCCAAAAAATCATTACAAAAATCCAAAACAAACAGTCGGGCAGATGATGAATGACAAACTTGTCAGTACTGAAGCCCCACAACAATCTTTAACATCTATATTAAATAATCCAAATCCTTTACATCATCCTAAATGGATGGAGGCTTTAGGTATAGAGGAGGATATTAGGGTCATTCTGACGGACGGCGCTCTGTCATCCTTGAAAAATACGGGGCGGACCGGGTTGGATAATCAATTTTGCTACCGGTGAGACAATTGAGCAATGTGTGGGCTGGGTCAAACGATCGAGAGAGAACGGCGGAGGTGGTGGTGGCTTTTTAGGCCTAAACCACATTATTCAAGGCCCGGTCTCTGACTTTGATAAAGTGTTTTCCCAGCTGATTAAAAACATGAAGCATTGTTTCCGGTGGCGGATCATTATCTATCCCTGCTGCCACCAGTATATGATGGGCATATGGGACAAAAATTAGAGGAATTTAATTCGCCATTAAAAACATTCTAAATTGGTAGATGGCGTGTTCCCATGTGCTCATCTAAATTTAAAGAAAACATCTTCATCGGCCAAGGCAATACTTACAAAAGAATCGGCGGTGAGGTTGGTTGACTCATGGGGGTCTCGGATCTAGATGGGCTTGCCCTCCCCTAGGACTAACCTTAAGGTCCGTGGGGTGGTGGCTTATCTAGCATCCGACGCCTAAACTTAAGACTCTCTTTCTTCCTGTTGTTTTAGATGGGCCTACCCCTACTGCAAACCCTAAACTTAAAGTCAGTGGGGTAGGGCTATTTAGTAACTAGAGCCCTGATGTTAAGATAGTGGGGAGGGCAGCAAGATTAGATTTAATAATGTCCTCTCCACTATTGGCCTAGTTATTTTTATTTTCTTTGTGTGTTTCTTTTTAGCCCTATTAAATTCCTAATTTTAAATTTTATTCCTTTTCCCTAGTTTTATCTAGATGGATAGCCCTTTTAGTATTTTTTAAGCCAATTTTTAGTATAGATTTGTTAACCCTTTTTAGAATTTTTTAGGGACCATTTTTAGAAACTATTTTTAGACTAATTTTGAGGTAGTTTTAAAATTTATTTAAATTAATTTATACACTACTTGATGGTCTTTTTAGAGTTTTAGAAAATGGTCTATTTTAAATTATTTTTAGGGGATATTTAAATATTTTTTGGCTTTTAGGGATAAGTGGGATGCCGGGGTATAAAAATAGTAATATTGGACATCAGAGTGTACTAGTGCGTTGGTGTACCCCAAATCGGGTACACTATTTCTCCATTAACCCTAACCTAACCCAGCCAGTGTCCACTGATGTCTCCTCGGCACCCCACAATATTTTATATAGCAAGCACTAAGCCTAAGGATATTTTTATCATTTTAAAGCTAAATGGAGGTTTCAGTATTTATTTACTTATTTATTTATTTATTTAGGTATTTATTTAAATTTAGATACTGATTCGCATAGTAGATTTTAGCTTATTGTTTAATTTTATAATAGGCTACTACTAGATTAGTGTTTGTTTAAATATTTATTTATTCCTATTTTTAAATACATTATGGGCTGGTTTTAGAGAGTGTAGCTAGGGGGATGAATTTTCTTTGGGGATTAGGGCATTTATTTAATTCGATTTTAATTATTTATTGTGGACTTTGCCTTCTCTTCTCTTTTTCGCTATCTCTTTAAGGGCAGCACACGACAGCCAAGTCAATTAAGAGGGGTGGGGCTAACGAACACCTGGGACAAGCCCAAACATATAAATCCTTCACCCTAGCAGGGCTCAACACTCCTTTGAAAAAGCTCTAGCCGAAGTAAACGCCAGGAGAGGGAGTCCTGCTAACCTTTTTTTATCTCTTTTCTCTTTTAGTGCACAAAAGATAGGATTAGGTCTGAAAGTTTGTTACTTACCTGATTTTAAAACCTTTTTGCAATTTTTTAATGATATTTATTAAAGATTGAATATTTTAACTGTTTTTCTTAGCTTTAACCTTTTTTAGTTTTCAGGATCCTGAATTGTAAGTATTTATTTTGTTACTTTATAAGACACATTTTTACATACATTTTCACACATTTTTCTCCTTTTTCCCTTCTTTTTTGAATTTTTATTAAAGGTTTTTTGCAGTATTTTTATATTTTCACATATTTTTTCCACTAGGTTTTAATTACAGTTACTTAGTTTTTATTGCACTTTTTTAGTTTTTACTTTTTCACCAATTATATTCCCTTTTCAATCCTTTCCTTTAGTTAAAATAAAATAAATACTTACCTTTTTAAAAAACACTTACCTTCAGATCCTGTAAAAATTCTGGTTACATCCTGGGGCTTGAGGGACAGTACAGTCAATCAACCTTGGTGAGTCATCTTTTCAATTTTTCTTTCTTTCGTTGGTGGTTTCTTGGTTGTTGTTGTGTTGTCCTTTTGTTGGTGGTGATAGGGATTGGGGAACAGCTAAAGTCCTGTTTTAATTTTTATAGAAATACACGGAGTTTTTATTGACTTGGAGGATGTCTACCCGCCGGTCCAGAGAATCTATTTTCAATTGTACCAGGCCATTCATCATCTGGAGGTGCTATCGGGTCCGGAACCGCCAAAGGTATGTTGAGGCATAAAGAACGTACAGTCAGCTACATTAAGCCCTCTTCTCCCAATGAGGAAATTCTTCGGGAGATTAGGGCAAAACAGATTTGTGGCTGGCTGACGTCATTGCCTCAATGAAAACCACTACCAAAAGATTATTCAGGCGGTTTCGGATGATCTGCCTCCTTTTGATGAAGTGGCCTTATCGAAAGCAATGGCATACAGCAAAAGAGGTACAAACGTAAAATAACAGATTCCTCTTTATTGTCTTTTAGAAAAATTGTGTACAAGAATTTTCTGGACCAGGATGTTGGATCGGCACCCTCCAATCCAATTTCACAACAGGAAGAACCTCATTCCACTGAGCCGCAGGGGAATTACAATCATCGTTGGATGTGCCCCTTAGCGCTACCCAGAGGAAGAGGAAAGCCGTGACTCGACCGACCTCTCCGGGATTCAAAACCTTGAGCCGGTAGGACCACAGGTGTCTTCCACTCAGGCTGACTCTACCCCTCCTATTGGTTTGAGGGTGTCCTAGCCTCTGCCGAGCCTCCAAAAAATCATTACAAAAATCCAAAACAAACAGTCGGGCAGATGATGAATGACAAACTTGTCAGTACTGAAGCCCCACAACAATCTTTAACATCTATATTAAATAATCCAAATCCTTTACATCATCCTAAATGGATGGAGGCTTTAGGTATAGAGGAGGATATTAGGGTCATTCTGACGGACGGCGCTCTGTCATCCTTGAAAATACGGGCGACGGGTTGGATAATTAATTTTGCTACCGGTGAGACAATTGAGCAATGTGTGGGCTGGGTCAAACGATCGAGAGAGACAACGGCGGAGGTGGTGGTGGCTTTTTAGGCCTAAACCACATTATTCAAGGCCCGGTCTCTGACTTTGATAAAGTGTTTTCCCAGCTGATTAAAAACATGAAGCATTGTTTCCCGGTGGCGGATCATTATCTATCCCTGCTGCCACCAGTATATGATGGGCATATGGGACAAAAATTAGAGGAATTTAATTCGCCATTAAAAACATTCTAAATTGGTAGATGGCGTGTTCCCATGTGCTCATCTAAATTTAAAGAAAACATCTTCATCGGCCAAGGCAATACTTACAAAAGAATCGGCGGTGAGGTTGGTTGACTCATGGGGTCTCGGATCTAGATGGGCTTGCCCTCCCTAGGACTAACCTTAAGGTCCGTGGGGTGGTGGCTTATCTAGCATCCGACGCCTAAACTTAAGACTCTCTTTCTTCCTGTTGTTTTTAGATGGGCCTACCCCTACTGCAAACCCTAAACTTAAAGTCAGTGGGGGTAGGGCTATTTAGTAACTAGAGCCCTGATGTTAAGATAGTGGGAGGGCAGCAAGATTAGATTTAATAATGTCCTCTCCACTATTGGCCTAGTTATTTTTATTTTCTTTGTGTGTTTCTTTTTAGCCCTATTAAATTCCTAATTTTAAATTTTATTCCTTTTCCCTAGTTTTATCTAGATGGATAGCCCTTTTAGTATTTTTTAAGCCAATTTTTAGTATAGATTTGTTAACCCTTTTTAGAATTTTTTAGGGACCATTTTTAGAAACTATTTTTAGACTAATTTTGAGGTAGTTTTAAAATTTATTTAAATTAATTTATACACTACTTGATGGTCTTTTTAGAGTTTTAGAAAATGGTCTATTTTAAATTATTTTAGGGGATATTTAAATATTTTTTTGGCTTTTAGGGATAAGTGGGATGCGGGGTATAAAAATAGTAATATTGGACATCAGAGTGTACCAGTAGTGTTGGTGTACCCCAAATCGGGTACACTATTTCTCCATTAACCCTAACCTAACCCAGCCAGTGTCCACTGATGTCTCCTCGGCACCCCACAATATTTTATATAGCAAGCACTAAGCCTAAGGATATTTTTATCATTTTAAAGCTAAATGGAGGTTTCAGTATTTATTTACTTATTTATTTATTTATTTAGGTATTTATTTAAATTTAGATACTGATTCGCATAGTAGATTTTAGCTTATTGTTTAATTTTATAATAGGCTACTACTAGATTAGTGTTTGTTTAAATATTTATTTATTCCTATTTTTAAATACATTATGGGCTGGTTTTAGAGAGTGTAGCTAGGGGGATGAATTTTCTTTGGGGATTAGGGCATTTATTTAATTCGATTTTAATTATTTATTGTGGACTTTGCCTTCTCTTCTCTTTTTCGCTATCTCTTTAAGGGCAGCACACGACAGCCAAGTCAATTAAGAGGGGTGGGGCTAACGAACACCTGGGACAAGCCCAAACATATAAATCCCTTCACTAGCAGGGCTCAACACTCCTTTGAAAAGCTCTAGCCGAAACGTCAGGAGAGGGAGTCCTGCTAACCCTTTTTATCTCTTTTTCTCTTTTAGTGCACAAAAGATAGGATTAGGTCTGAAAGTTTGTTACTTACCTGATTTTAAAACCTTTTTGCAATTTTTTAATGATATTTATTAAAGATTGAATATTTTAACTGTTTTTCTTAGCTTTAACCTTTTTTAGTTTTCAGGATCCTGAATTGTAAGTATTTATTTTGTTACTTTATAAGACACATTTTACATACATTTTCACACATTTTTCTCCTTTTTCCCTTCTTTTTTGAATTTTTATTAAAGGTTTTTTGCAGTATTTTTATATTTTCACATATTTTTTCCACTAGGTTTTAATTACAGTTACTTAGTTTTTATTGCACTTTTTTAGTTTTTACTTTTTCACCAATTATATTCCCTTTTCAATCCTTTCCTTTAGTTAAAATAAAATAAATACTTACCTTTTTAAAAAACACTTACCTTCAGATCCTGTAAAAATTCTGGTTACATCCTGGGGGCTTGAGGGACAGTACAGTCAATCAACCTTGGTGAGTCATCTTTTCAATTTTTCTTTCTTTCTTGTTGGTGGTTTCTTGGTTGTTGTTGTGTTGTCCTTTTGTTGGTGGTGATAGGGATTGGGGAACAGCTAAAGTCCTGTTTTAATTTTTATAGAAATACACGGAGTTTTTATTGACTTGGAGGATGTCTACCCGCCGGTCCAGAGAATCTATTTTCAATTGTACCAGGCCATTCATCATCTGGAGGTGCTATCGGGTCCGGAACCGCCAAAGGTATGTTGAGGCATAAAGAACGTACAGTCAGCTACATTAAGCCCTCTTCTCCCAATGAGGAAATTCTTCGGGAGATTAGGGCAAAACAGATTTGTGGCTGGCTGACGTCATTGCCTCAATGAAAACCACTACCAAAAGATTATTCAGGCGGTTTCGGATGATCTGCCTCCTTTTGATGAAGTGGCCTTATCGAAAGCAATGGCATACAGCAAAAGAGGTACAAACGTAAAATAACAGATTCCTCTTTATTGTCTTTTAGAAAAATTGTGTACAAGAATTTTCTGGACCAGGATGTTGGATCGGCACCCTCCAATCCAATTTCACAACAGGAAGAACCTCATTCCACTGAGCCGCAGGGGAATTACAATCATCGTTGGATGTGCCCCTTAGCGCTACCCAGAGGAAGAGGAAAGCCGTGACTGACCGACCTCTCCGGGATTCAAAACCTTGAGCCGGTAGGACCACAGGTGTCTTCCACTCAGGCTGACTCTACCCTCCTATTGGTTTGAGGGTGTCCTAGCCTCTGCCGAGCCTCCCAAAAATCATTACAAAAATCCAAAACAAACAGTCGGGGCAGATGATGAATGACAAACTTGTCAGTACAAGCCCCACAACAATCTTTAACATCTATATTAAATAATCCAAATCCTTTACATCATCCTAAATGGATGGAGGCTTTAGGTATAGAGGAGGATATTAGGGTCATTCTGACGGACGGCGCTCTGTCATCCTTGAAAAATACGGGCGACGGGTTGGATAATTAATTTTGCTACCGGTGAGACAATTGAGCAATGTGTGGGCTGGGTCAAACGATCGAGAGACAACGGCGGAGGTGGTGGTGGCTTTTTAGGCCTAAACCACATTATTCAAGGCCCGGTCTCTGACTTTGATAAAGTGTTTTCCCAGCTGATTAAAAACATGAAGCATTGTTTCCGGTGGCGGATCATTATCTATCCCTGCTGCCACCAGTATATGATGGGCATATGGGACAAAAATTAGAGGAATTTAATTCGCCATTAAAAACATTCTAAATTGGTAGATGGCGTGTTCCCATGTGCTCATCTAAATTTAAAGAAAACATCTTCATCGGCCAAGGCAATACTTACAAAAGAATCGGTGAGGTTGGTTGACTCATGGGGTCTCGGATCTAGATGGGCTTGCCCTCCCCTAGGACTAACCTTAAGGTCCGTGGGGTGGTGGCTTATCTAGCATCCGACGCCTAAACTTAAGACTCTCTTTCTTCCTGTTGTTTTTAGATGGGCCTACCCCTACTGCAAACCCTAAACTTAAAGTCAGTGGGGGTAGGGCTATTTAGTAACTAGAGCCCTGATGTTAAGATAGTGGGGAGGGCAGCAAGATTAGATTTAATAATGTCCTCTCCACTATTGGCCTAGTTATTTTTATTTTCTTTGTGTGTTTCTTTTTAGCCCTATTAAATTCCTAATTTTAAATTTTATTCCTTTTCCCTAGTTTTATCTAGATGGATAGCCCTTTTAGTATTTTTTAAGCCAATTTTTAGTATAGATTTGTTAACCCTTTTAGAATTTTTTAGGGACCATTTTTAGAAACTATTTTTAGACTAATTTTGAGGTAGTTTTAAAATTTATTTAAATTAATTTATACACTACTTGATGGTCTTTTTAGAGTTTTAGAAAATGGTCTATTTTAAATTATTTTTAGGGATATTTAAATATTTTTTTGGCTTTTAGGGATAAGTGGGATGCGGGTATAAAAATAGTAATATTGGACATCAGAGTGTACCAGTGTTGGTGTACCCCAAATCGGGTACACTATTTCTCCATTAACCCTAACCTAACCCAGCCAGTGTCCACTGATGTCTCCTCGGCACCCCACAATATTTTATATAGCAAGCACTAAGCCTAAGGATATTTTTTATCATTTTAAAGCTAAATGGAGGTTTCAGTATTTATTTACTTATTTATTTATTTATTTAGGTATTTATTTAAATTTAGATACTGATTCGGCATAGTAGATTTTAGCTTATTGTTTAATTTTATAATAGGCTACTACTAGATTAGTGTTTGTTTAAATATTTATTTATTCCTATTTTTAAATACATTATGGGCTGGTTTTTAGAGAGTGTAGCTAGGGGGATGAATTTTCTTTGGGGATTAGGGCATTTATTTAATTCGATTTTAATTATTTATTGTGGACTTTGCCTTCTCTTCTCTTTTTCGCTATCTCTTTAAGGGCAGCACACGACAGCCAAGTCAATTAAGAGGGGTGGGGCTAACGAACACCTGGGACAAGCCCAAACATATAAATCCTTCTTCACTAGCAGGGCTCAACACTCCTTTGAAAAGCTCTAGCGAAACGTCAGGAGAGGGAGTCCTGCTAACCTTTTTTATCTCTTTTCTCTTTTAGTGCACAAAAGATAGGATTAGGTCTGAAAGTTTGTTACTTACCTGATTTTAAAACCTTTTTGCAATTTTTTAATGATATTTATTAAAGATTGAATATTTTAACTGTTTTTCTTAGCTTTAACCTTTTTTAGTTTTCAGGATCCTGAATTGTAAGTATTTATTTTGTTACTTTATAAGACACATTTTTACATACATTTTCACACATTTTTCTCCTTTTTCCCTTCTTTTTTGAATTTTTATTAAAGGTTTTTTGCAGTATTTTTATATTTTCACATATTTTTTCCACTAGGTTTTAATTACAGTTACTTAGTTTTTATTGCACTTTTTTAGTTTTTACTTTTTCACCAATTATATTCCCTTTTCAATCCTTTCCTTTAGTTAAAATAAAATAAATACTTACCTTTTTAAAAAACACTTACCTTCAGATCCTGTAAAAATTCTGGTTACATCCTGGGGCTTGAGGGACAGTACAGTCAATCAACCTTGGTGAGTCATCTTTTCAATTTTTCTTTCTTTCTTGTTGGTGGTTTCTTGGTTGTTGTTGTGTTGTCCTTTTGTTGGTGGTGATAGGGATTGGGGAACAGCTAAAGTCCTGTTTTAATTTTTATAGAAATACACGGAGTTTTTATTGACTTGGAGGATGTCTACCCGCCGTCCAGAGAATCTATTTTCAATTGTACCAGGCCATTCATCATCTGGAGGTGCTATCGGGTCCGGAACCGCCAAAAGGTATGTTGAGGCATAAAGAACGCGTACAGTCAGCTACATTAAGCCCTCTTCTCCCAATGAGGAAATTCTTCGGGAGATTAGGGCAAAACAGATTTGTGGCTGGCTGACGTCATTGCCTCAATGAAAACCACTACCAAAAGATTATTCAGGCGGTTTCGATGATCTGCCTCCTTTTGATGAAGTGGCCTTATCGAAAGCAATGGCATACAGCAAAAAGAGGTACAAACGTAAAATAACAGATTCCTCTTTATTGTCTTTTAGAAAAATTGTGTACAAGAATTTTCTGGACCAGGATGTTGGATCGGCACCTCCAATCCAATTTCACAACAGGAAGAACCTCATTCCACTGAGCCGCAGGGGAATTACAATCATCGTTGGATGTGCCCCTTAGCGTTACCCAGAGGAAGAGGAAAGCCGTGACTCGACCGACCTCTCCGGGATTCAAAACCTTGAGCCGGTAGGACCACAGGTGTCTTCCACTCAGGCTGACTCTACCCCTCCTATTGGTTTGAGGGTGTCCTAGCCTCTGCCGAGCCTCCAAAAAATCATTACAAAAATCCAAAACAAACAGTCGGGCAGATGATGAATGACAAACTTGTCAGTACTGAAGCCCCACAACAATCTTTAACATCTATATTAAATAATCCAAATCCTTTACATCATCCTAAATGGATGGAGGCTTTAGGTATAGAGGAGGATATTAGGGTCATTCTGACGGACGGCGCTCTGTCATCCTTGAAAAATACGGGCGACGGGTTGGATAATTAATTTTGCTACCGGTGAGACAATTGAGCAATGTGTGGGCTGGGTCAAACGATCGAGAGAGACAACGGCGGAGGTGGTGGTGGCTTTTTAGGCCTAAACCACATTATTCAAGGCCCGGTCTCTGACTTTGATAAAGTGTTTTCCCAGCTGATTAAAAACATGAAGCATTGTTTCCGGTGGCGGATCATTATCTATCCCTGCTGCCACCAGTATATGATGGGCATATGGGACAAAAATTAGAGGAATTTAATTCGCCATTAAAAACATTCTAAATTGGTAGATGGCGTGTTCCCATGTGCTCATCTAAATTTAAAGAAAACATCTTCATCGCCAAGGCAATACTTACAAAAGAAATCGGTGAGGTTGGTTGACTCATGGGGGTCTCGGATCTAGATGGGCTTGCCCTCCCCTAGGACTAACCTTAAGGTCCGTGGGGTGGTGGCTTATCTAGCATCCGACGCCTAAACTTAAGACTCTCTTTCTTCCTGTTGTTTTTAGATGGGCCTACCCCTACTGCAAACCCTAAACTTAAAGTCAGTGGGGTAGGGCTATTTAGTAACTAGAGCCCTGATGTTAAGATAGTGGGAGGGCAGCAAGATTAGATTTAATAATGTCCTCTCCACTATTGGCCTAGTTATTTTTATTTTCTTTGTGTGTTTCTTTTTAGCCCTATTAAATTCCTAATTTTAAATTTTATTCCTTTTCCCTAGTTTTATCTAGATGGATAGCCCTTTTAGTATTTTTTAAGCCAATTTTTAGTATAGATTTGTTAACCCTTTTTAGAATTTTTTAGGGACCATTTTTAGAAACTATTTTTAGACTAATTTTGAGGTAGTTTTAAAATTTATTTAAATTAATTTATACACTACTTGATGGTCTTTTTAGAGTTTTAGAAAATGGTCTATTTTAAATTATTTTTAGGGATATTTAAATATTTTTTTGGCTTTTAGGGATAAGTGGGATGCGGGGTATAAAAATAGTAATATTGGACATCAGAGTGTACCAGTGTTGGTGTACCCCAAATCGGGTACACTATTTCTCCATTAACCCTAACCTAACCCAGCCAGTGTCCACTGATGTCTCCTCGGCACCCCACAATATTTTATATAGCAAGCACTAAGCCTAAGGATATTTTTTATCATTTTAAAGCTAAATGGAGGTTTCAGTATTTATTTACTTATTTATTTATTTATTTAGGTATTTATTTAAATTTAGATACTGATTCGCATAGTAGATTTTAGCTTATTGTTTAATTTTATAATAGGCTACTACTAGATTAGTGTTTGTTTAAATATTTATTTATTCCTATTTTTAAATACATTATGGGCTGGTTTTTAGAGAGTGTAGCTAGGGGGATGAATTTTCTTTGGGGATTAGGGCATTTATTTAATTCGATTTTAATTATTTATTGTGGACTTTGCCTTCTCTTCTCTTTTTCGCTATCTCTTTAAGGGCAGCACACGACAGCCAAGTCAATTAAGAGGGGTGGGGCTAACGAACACCTGGGACAAGCCCAAACATATAAATCCTTCACCTAGCAGGGCTCAACACTCCTTTGAAAAGCTCTAGCCGAGCGAAACGCCAGGAGAGGGAGTCCTGCTAACCTTTTTTATCTCTTTTTCTCTTTTAGTGCACAAAAGATAGGATTAGGTCTGAAAGTTTGTTACTTACCTGATTTTAAAACCTTTTTGCAATTTTTTAATGATATTTATTAAAGATTGAATATTTTAACTGTTTTTCTTAGCTTTAACCTTTTTTAGTTTTCAGGATCCTGAATTGTAAGTATTTATTTTGTTACTTTATAAGACACATTTTACATACATTTTCACACATTTTTCTCCTTTTTCCCTTCTTTTTTGAATTTTTATTAAAGGTTTTTGCAGTATTTTTATATTTTCACATATTTTTTCCACTAGGTTTTAATTACAGTTACTTAGTTTTTATTGCACTTTTTTAGTTTTTTACTTTTCACCAATTATATTCCCTTTTCAATCCTTTCCTTTAGTTAAAATAAAATAAATACTTACCTTTTTAAAAAACACTTACCTTCAGATCCTGTAAAAATTCTGGTTACATCCTGGGGCTTGAGGGACAGTACAGTCAATCAACCTTGGTGAGTCATCTTTTCAATTTTTCTTTCTTTCTTGTTGGTGGTTTCTTGGTTGTTGTTGTGTTGTCCTTTTGTTGGTGGTGATAGGGATTGGGGAACAGCTAAAGTCCTGTTTTAATTTTTATAGAAATACACGGAGTTTTTATTGACTTGGAGGATGTCTACCCCCGGTCCAGAGAATCTATTTTCAATTGTACCAGGCCATTCATCATCTGGAGGTGCTATCGGGTCCGGAACCGCCAAAAGGTATGTTGAGGCATAAAGAACGCACAGTCAGTTACATTAAGCCCTCTTCTCCCAATGAGGAAATTCTTCGGGAGATTAGGGCAAAACAGATTTGTGGCTGGCTGACGTCATTGCCTCAATGAAAACCACTACCAAAAGATTATTCAGGCGGTTTCGATGATCTGCCTCCTTTTGATGAAGTGGCCTTATCGAAAGCAATGGCATACAGCAAAAAGAGGTACAAACGTAAAATAACAGATTCCTCTTTATTGTCTTTTAGAAAAATTGTGTACAAGAATTTTCTGGACCAGGATGTTGGATCGGCACCTCCAATCCAATTTCACAACAGGAAGAACCTCATTCCACTGAGCCGCAGGGGAATTACAATCATCGTTGGATGTGCCCCTTAGCGCTACCCAGAGGAAGAGGAAAGCCGTGACTCGACCGACCTCTCCGGGATTCAAAACCTTGAGCCGGTAGGACCACAGGTGTCTTCCACTCAGGCTGACTCTACCCTCCTATTGGTTTGAGGGTGTCCTAGCCTCTGCCGAGCCTCCAAAAATCATTACAAAAATCCAAAACAAACAGTCGGGGCAGATGATGAATGACAAACTTGTCAGTACTGAAGCCCCACAACAATCTTTAACATCTATATTAAATAATCCAAATCCTTTACATCATCCTAAATGGATGGAGGCTTTAGGTATAGAGGAGGATATTAGGGTCATTCTGACGGACGGCGCTCTGTCATCCTTGAAAAATACGGGCGACGGGTTGGATAATTAATTTTGCTACCGGTGAGACAATTGAGCAATGTGGGCTGGGTCAAACGATCGAGAGAGACAACGGCGGAGGTGGTGGTGGCTTTTTAGGCCTAAACCACATTATTCAAGGCCCGGTCTCTGACTTTGATAAAGTGTTTTCCCAGCTGATTAAAAACATGAAGCATTGTTTCCGGTGGCGGATCATTATCTATCCCTGCTGCCACCAGTATATGATGGGCATATGGGACAAAAATTAGAGGAATTTAATTCGCCATTAAAAACATTCTAAATTGGTAGATGGCGTGTTCCCATGTGCTCATCTAAATTTAAAGAAAACATCTTCATCGGCCAAGGCAATACTTACAAAAGAATCGGCGGTGAGGTTGGTTGACTCATGGGGTCTCGGATCTAGATGGGCTTGCCCTCCCCTAGGACTAACCTTAAGGTCCGTGGGGTGGTGGCTTATCTAGCATCCGACGCCTAAACTTAAGACTCTCTTTCTTCCTGTTGTTTTAGATGGGCCTACCCCTACTGCAAACCCTAAACTTAAAGTCAGTGGGGGTAGGGCTATTTAGTAACTAGAGCCCTGATGTTAAGATAGTGGGAGGGCAGCAAGATTAGATTTAATAATGTCCTCTCCACTATTGGCCTAGTTATTTTTATTTTCTTTGTGTGTTTCTTTTTAGCCCTATTAAATTCCTAATTTTAAATTTTATTCCTTTTCCCTAGTTTTATCTAGATGGATAGCCCTTTTAGTATTTTTTAAGCCAATTTTTAGTATAGATTTGTTAACCCTTTTAGAATTTTTTAGGGACCATTTTTAGAAACTATTTTTAGACTAATTTTGAGGTAGTTTTAAAATTTATTTAAATTAATTTATACACTACTTGATGGTCTTTTAGAGTTTTAGAAAATGGTCTATTTTAAATTATTTTTAGGGGATATTTAAATATTTTTTTGGCTTTTAGGGATAAGTGGGATGCCGGGTATAAAAATAGTAATATTGGACATCAGAGTGTACCAGTGCGTTGGTGTACCCCAAATCGGGTACACTATTTCTCCATTAACCCTAACCTAACCCAGCCAGTGTCCACTGATGTCTCCTCGGCACCCCACAATATTTTATATAGCAAGCACTAAGCCTAAGGATATTTTTTATCATTTTAAAGCTAAATGGAGGTTTCAGTATTTATTTACTTATTTATTTATTTATTTAGGTATTTATTTAAATTTAGATACTGATTCGGCATAGTAGATTTTAGCTTATTGTTTAATTTTATAATAGGCTACTACTAGATTAGTGTTTGTTTAAATATTTATTTATTCCTATTTTTAAATACATTATGGGCTGGTTTTTAGAGAGTGTAGCTAGGGGGATGAATTTTCTTTGGGGATTAGGGCATTTATTTAATTCGATTTTAATTATTTATTGTGGACTTTGCCTTCTCTTCTCTTTTCGCGCTATCTCTTTAAGGGCAGCACACGACAGCCAAGTCAATTAAGAGGGGTGGGGCTAACGAACACCTGGGACAAGCCCAAACATATAAATCCTTCACCTAGCAGGGCTCAACACTCCTTTGAAAAGCTCTAGCCGAAACGCCAGGAGAGGGAGTCCTGCTAACCTTTTTTATCTCTTTTTCTCTTTTAGTGCACAAAAGATAGGATTAGGTCTGAAAGTTTGTTACTTACCTGATTTTAAAACCTTTTTGCAATTTTTTAATGATATTTATTAAAGATTGAATATTTTAACTGTTTTTCTTAGCTTTAACCTTTTTTAGTTTTCAGGATCCTGAATTGTAAGTATTTATTTTGTTACTTTATAAGACACATTTTTACATACATTTTCACACATTTTTCTCCTTTTTCCCTTCTTTTTGAATTTTTATTAAAGGTTTTTGCAGTATTTTTATATTTTCACATATTTTTTCCACTAGGTTTTAATTACAGTTACTTAGTTTTTATTGCACTTTTTTAGTTTTTTACTTTTCACCAATTATATTCCCTTTTCAATCCTTTCCTTTAGTTAAAATAAAATAAATACTTACCTTTTAAAAAACACTTACCTTCAGATCCTGTAAAAATTCTGGTTACATCCTGGGGGCTTGAGGGACAGTACAGTCAATCAACCTTGGTGAGTCATCTTTTCAATTTTTCTTTCTTTCTTGTTGGTGGTTTCTTGGTTGTTGTTGTGTTGTCCTTTTGTTGGTGGTGATAGGGATTGGGGAACAGCTAAAGTCCTGTTTTAATTTTTATAGAAATACACGGAGTTTTTATTGACTTGGAGGATGTCTACCCCCCGGTCCAGAGAATCTATTTTCAATTGTACCAGGCCATTCATCATCTGGAGGTGCTATCGGGTCCGGAACCGCCAAAAGGTATGTTGAGGCATAAAGAACGTACAGTCAGCTACATTAAGCCCTCTTCTCCCAATGAGGAAATTCTTCGGGAGATTAGGGCAAAACAGATTTGTGGCTGGCTGACGTCATTGCCTCAATGAAAACCACTACCAAAAGATTATTCAGGCGGTTTCGATGATCTGCCTCCTTTTGATGAAGTGGCCTTATCGAAAGCAATGGCATACAGCAAAAAGAGGTACAAACGTAAAATAACAGATTCCTCTTTATTGTCTTTTAGAAAAATTGTGTACAAGAATTTTCTGGACCAGGATGTTGGATCGGCACCCTCCAATCCAATTTCACAACAGGAAGAACCTCATTCCACTGAGCCGCAGGGGAATTACAATCATCGTTGGATGTGCCCCTTAGCGCTACCCAGAGGAAGAGGAAAGCCGTGACTCGACCGACCTCTCCGGGATTCAAAACCTTGAGCCGGTAGGACCACAGGTGTCTTCCACTCAGGCTGACTCTACCCCTCCTATTGGTTTGAGGGTGTCCTAGCCTCTGCCGAGCCTCCAAAAAATCATTACAAAAATCCAAAACAAACAGTCGGGCAGATGATGAATGACAAACTTGTCAGTACTGAAGCCCCACAACAATCTTTAACATCTATATTAAATAATCCAAATCCTTTACATCATCCTAAATGGATGGAGGCTTTAGGTATAGAGGAGGATATTAGGGTCATTCTGACGGACGGCGCTCTGTCATCCTTGAAAAATACGGGCGACGGGTTGGATAATTAATTTTGCTACCGGTGAGACAATTGAGCAATGTGTGGGCTGGGTCAAACGATCGAGAGAGACAACGGCGGAGGTGGTGGTGGCTTTTTAGGCCTAAACCACATTATTCAAGGCCCGGTCTCTGACTTTGATAAAGTGTTTTCCCAGCTGATTAAAAACATGAAGCATTGTTTCCGGTGGCGGATCATTATCTATCCCTGCTGCCACCAGTATATGATGGGCATATGGGACAAAAATTAGAGGAATTTAATTCGCCATTAAAAACATTCTAAATTGGTAGATGGCGTGTTCCCATGTGCTCATCTAAATTTAAAGAAAACATCTTCATCGGCCAAGGCAATACTTACAAAAGAATCGGCGGTGAGGTTGGTTGACTCATGGGGTCTCGGATCTAGATGGGCTTGCCCTCCCTAGGACTAACCTTAAGGTCCGTGGGGTGGTGGCTTATCTAGCATCCGGCCTAAACTTAAGACTCTCTTTCTTCCTGTTGTTTTAGATGGGCCTACCCCTACTGCAAACCCTAAACTTAAAGTCAGTGGGGTAGGGCTATTTAGTAACTAGAGCCCTGATGTTAAGATAGTGGGAGGGCAGCAAGATTAGATTTAATAATGTCCTCTCCACTATTGGCCTAGTTATTTTTATTTTCTTTGTGTGTTTCTTTTAGCCCTATTAAATTCCTAATTTTAAATTTTATTCCTTTTCCCTAGTTTTATCTAGATGGATAGCCCTTTTAGTATTTTTTAAGCCAATTTTTAGTATAGATTTGTTAACCCTTTTTAGAATTTTTTAGGGACCATTTTTAGAAACTATTTTTAGACTAATTTTGAGGTAGTTTTAAAATTTATTTAAATTAATTTATACACTACTTGATGGTCTTTTTAGAGTTTTAGAAAATGGTCTATTTTAAATTATTTTTAGGGGATATTTAAATATTTTTTTGGCTTTTAGGGATAAGTGGGTTTTTTTTTTTTTTTTTTTTTTTTTTTTTTTTTTTTTTTTTTTTTTTTTTTTTTTGTTTTTTTTTTTTTTTTTTTTTTTTTTTTTTTTTTTTTTTTTTTTTTTTTTTTTTTTTTTTTTTTTTTTTTTTTTTTTTTTTTTTTTTTTTTTTTTTTTTTTTTTTTTTTTTTTTTTTTTTTTTTTTTTTTTTTTTTTTTTTTTTTTTTTTTTTTTTTTTTTTTTTTTTTTTTTTTTTTTTTTTTTTTTTTTTTTTTTTTTTTTTTTTTTTTTTTTTTTTTTTTTTTTTTTTTTTTTTTTTTTTTTTTTTTTTTTTTTTTTTTTTTTTTTTTTTTTTTTTTTTTTTTTTTTTTTTTTTTTTTTTTTTTTTTTTTTTTTTTTTTTTTTTTTTTTTTTTTTTTTTTTTTTTTTTTTTTTTTTTTTTTTTTTTTTTTTTTTTTTTTTTTTTTTTTTTTTTTTTTTTTTTTTTTTTTTTTTTTTTTTTTTTTTTTTTGGGGGGGGGGGGGGGAAGGGGGGGGGGGGGGGGGGGGGGGGGGGGGGGGGGGGGGGGGGGGGGGGGGGGGGGGGGGGGGGGGGGGGGGGGGGGGGGGGGGGGGGGGGGGGGGGGGGGGGGGGGGGGGGGGGGGGGGGGGGGGGGGGGGGGGGGGGGGGGGGGGGGGGGGGGGGGGGGGGGGGGGGGGGGGGGGGGGGGGGGGGGGGGGGGGGGGGGGGGGGGGGGGGGGGGGGGGGGGGGGGGGGGGGGGGGGGGGGGGGGGGGGGGGGGGGGGGGGGGGGGGGGGGGGGGGGGGGGGGGGGGGGGGGGGGGGGGGGGGGGGGGGGGGGGGGGGGGGGGGGGGGGGGGGGGGGGGGGGGGGGCATTCAGAGCAAAATTTTAAGGTTTTGGGGGGAAAAAGGGGCCCCGGGTTTTGTACCCCAAACCCCCCGGGGTACAAACCCCGGGGTTTTTCCCCTTTTTTTTTTTTTCCCACAAAAAAAACCCCCAACCTTTTTTTAAAAAAAAACCCCCCCTATTGGCCTAGTTATTTTATTTTCTTTGTGTGTTTCTTTTTAGCCCTTTAAATTCCTAATTTTAAATTTTATTCCTTTTCCCTAGTTTTATCTAGATGGATAGCCCTTTTAGTATTTTTTAAGCCAATTTTTAGTATAGATTTGTTAACCCTTTTTAGAATTTTTTAGGGACCATTTTTAGAAACTATTTTTAGACTAATTTTGAGGTAGTTTTAAAATTTATTTAAATTAATTTATACACTACTTGATGGTCTTTTTAGAGTTTTAGAAAATGGTCTATTTTAAATTATTTTTAGGGGATATTTAAATATTTTTTGGCTTTTAGGGATAAGTGGGATGCCGGGTATAAAAATAGTAATATTGGACATCAGAGTGTACCAGTGCGTTGGTGTACCCCAAATCGGGTACACTATTTCTCCATTAACCCTAACCTAACCCAGCCAGTGTCCACTGATGTCTCCTCGGCACCCCACAATATTTTATATAGCAAGCACTAAGCCTAAGGATATTTTTATCATTTTAAAGCTAAATGGAGGTTTCAGTATTTATTTACTTATTTATTTATTTATTTAGGTATTTATTTAAATTTAGATACTGATTCGCATAGTAGATTTTAGCTTATTGTTTAATTTTATAATAGGCTACTACTAGATTAGTGTTTGTTTAAATATTTATTTATTCCTATTTTTAAATACATTATGGGCTGGTTTTAGAGAGTGTAGCTAGGGGGATGAATTTTCTTTGGGGATTAGGGCATTTATTTAATTCGATTTTAATTATTTATTGTGGACTTTGCCTTCTCTTCTCTTTTTCGCTATCTCTTTAAGGGCAGCACACGACAGCCAAGTCAATTAAGAGGGGTGGGGCTAACGAACACCTGGGACAAGCCCAAACATATAAATCCCTTCACCTAGCAGGGCTCAACACTCCTTTGAAAAGCTCTAGCCGAGCAAACGCCAGGAGAGGGAGTCCTGCTAACCTTTTTTATCTCTTTTTCTCTTTTAGTGCACAAAAGATAGGATTAGGTCTGAAAGTTTGTTACTTACCTGATTTTAAAACCTTTTTGCAATTTTTTAATGATATTTATTAAAGATTGAATATTTTAACTGTTTTTCTTAGCTTTAACCTTTTTTAGTTTTCAGGATCCTGAATTGTAAGTATTTATTTTGTTACTTTATAAGACACATTTTTACATACATTTTCACACATTTTTCTCCTTTTTCCCTTCTTTTTGAATTTTTATTAAAGGTTTTTGCAGTATTTTTATATTTTCACATATTTTTTCCACTAGGTTTTATTACAGTTACTTAGTTTTTATTGCACTTTTTTAGTTTTTACTTTTCACCAATTATATTCCCTTTTCAATCCTTTCCTTTAGTTAAAATAAAATAAATACTTACCTTTTTAAAAAACACTTACCTTCAGATCCTGTAAAAATTCTGGTTACATCCTGGGGCTTGAGGGACAGTACAGTCAATCAACCTTGGTGAGTCATCTTTTCAATTTTTCTTTCTTTCTTGTTGGTGGTTTCTTGGTTGTTGTTGTGTTGTCCTTTTGTTGGTGGTGATAGGGATTGGGGAACAGCTAAAGTCCTGTTTTAATTTTTATAGAAATACACGGAGTTTTTATTGACTTGGAGGATGTCTACCCCGGTCCAGAGAATCTATTTTCAATTGTACCAGGCCATTCATCATCTGGAGGTGCTATCGGGTCCGGAACCGCCAAAGGTATGTTGAGGCATAAAGAACGTACAGTCAGCTACATTAAGCCCTCTTCTCCCAATGAGGAAATTCTTCGGGAGATTAGGGCAAAACAGATTTGTGGCTGGCTGACGTCATTGCCTCAATGAAAACCACTACCAAAAGATTATTCAGGCGGTTTCGGATGATCTGCCTCCTTTGATGAAGTGGCCTTATCGAAAGCAGCATACAGCAAAAGAGGTACAAACGTAAAATAACAGATTCCTCTTTATTGTCTTTTAGAAAAATTGTGTACAAGAATTTTCTGGACCAGGATGTTGGATCGGCACCCTCCAATCCAATTTCACAACAGGAAGAACCTCATTCCACTGAGCCGCAGGGGAATTACAATCATCGTTGGATGTGCCCCTTAGCGTTACCCAGAGGAAGAGGAAAGCCGTGACTCGACCGACCTCTCCGGGATTCAAAACCTTGAGCCGGTAGGACCACAGGTGTCTTCCACTCAGGCTGACTCTACCCCTCCTATTGGTTTGAGGGTGTCCTAGCCTCTGCCGAGCCTCCAAAAAATCATTACAAAAATCCAAAACAAACAGTCGGGCAGATGATGAATGACAAACTTGTCAGTACTGAAGCCCCACAACAATCTTTAACATCTATATTAAATAATCCAAATCCTTTACATCATCCTAAATGGATGGAGGCTTTAGGTATAGAGGAGGATATTAGGGTCATTCTGACGGACGGCGCTCTGTCATCCTTGAAAAATACGGGCGACGGGTTGGATAATTAATTTTGCTACCGGTGAGACAATTGAGCAATGTGTGGGCTGGGTCAAACGATCGAGAGAGACAACGGCGGAGGTGGTGGTGGCTTTTTAGGCCTAAACCACATTATTCAAGGCCCGGTCTCTGACTTTGATAAAGTGTTTTCCCAGCTGATTAAAAACATGAAGCATTGTTTCCGGTGGCGGATCATTATCTATCCCTGCTGCCACCAGTATATGATGGGCATATGGGACAAAAATTAGAGGAATTTAATTCGCCATTAAAAACATTCTAAATTGGTAGATGGCGTGTTCCCATGTGCTCATCTAAATTTAAAGAAAACATCTTCATCGGCCAAGGCAATACTTACAAAAGAATCGGGGTGAGGTTGGTTGACTCATGGGGTCTCGGATCTAGATGGGCTTGCCCTCCCTAGGACTAACCTTAAGGTCCGTGGGGTGGTGGCTTATCTAGCATCCGACGCCTAAACTTAAGACTCTCTTTCTTCCTGTTGTTTTAGATGGGCCTACCCCTACTGCAAACCCTAAACTTAAAGTCAGTGGGGTAGGGCTATTTAGTAACTAGAGCCCTGATGTTAAGATAGTGGGAGGGCAGCAAGATTAGATTTAATAATGTCCTCTCCACTATTGGCCTAGTTATTTTTATTTTCTTTGTGTGTTTCTTTTTAGCCCTATTAAATTCCTAATTTTAAATTTTATTCCTTTTCCCTAGTTTTATCTAGATGGATAGCCCTTTTAGTATTTTTTAGCCAATTTTTAGTATAGATTTGTTAACCCTTTTTAGAATTTTTTAGGGACCATTTTTAGAAACTATTTTTAGACTAATTTTGAGGTAGTTTTAAAATTTATTTAAATTAATTTATACACTACTTGATGGTCTTTTTAGAGTTTTAGAAAATGGTCTATTTTAAATTATTTTTAGGGGATATTTAAATATTTTTTGGCTTTTAGGGATAAGTGGGATGCCGGGTATAAAAATAGTAATATTGGACATCAGAGTGTACCAGTGCGTTGGTGTACCCCAAATCGGGTACACTATTTCTCCATTAACCCTAACCTAACCCAGCCAGTGTCCACTGATGTCTCCTCGGCACCCCACAATATTTTATATAGCAAGCACTAAGCCTAAGGATATTTTTATCATTTTAAAGCTAAATGGAGGTTTCAGTATTTATTTACTTATTTATTTATTTATTTAGGTATTTATTTAAATTTAGATACTGATTCGCATAGTAGATTTTAGCTTATTGTTTAATTTTATAATAGGCTACTACTAGATTAGTGTTTGTTTAAATATTTATTTATTCCTATTTTTAAATACATTATGGGCTGGTTTTAGAGAGTGTAGCTAGGGGGATGAATTTTCTTTGGGGATTAGGGCATTTATTTAATTCGATTTTAATTATTTATTGTGGACTTTGCCTTCTCTTCTCTTTTTCGCTATCTCTTTAAGGGCAGCACACGACAGCCAAGTCAATTAAGAGGGGTGGGGCTAACGAACACCTGGGACAAGCCCAAACATATAAATCCTTCACCTAGCAGGGCTCAACACTCCTTTGAAAAGCTCTAGCCGAGCGAAACGTCAGGAGAGGGAGTCCTGCTAACCTTTTTTATCTCTTTTTCTCTTTTAGTGCACAAAAGATAGGATTAGGTCTGAAAGTTTGTTACTTACCTGATTTTAAAACCTTTTTGCAATTTTTTAATGATATTTATTAAAGATTGAATATTTTAACTGTTTTTCTTAGCTTTAACCTTTTTTAGTTTTCAGGATCCTGAATTGTAAGTATTTATTTTGTTACTTTATAAGACACATTTTTACATACATTTTCACACATTTTTCTCCTTTTTCCCTTCTTTTTTGAATTTTTATTAAAGGTTTTTTGCAGTATTTTTATATTTTCACATATTTTTTCCACTAGGTTTTAATTACAGTTACTTAGTTTTTATTGCACTTTTTTAGTTTTTACTTTTTCACCAATTATATTCCCTTTTCAATCCTTTCCTTTAGTTAAAATAAAATAAATACTTACCTTTTAAAAAACACTTACCTTCAGATCCTGTAAAAATTCTGGTTACATCCTGGGGCTTGAGGGACAGTACAGTCAATCAACCTTGGTGAGTCATCTTTTCAATTTTTCTTTCTTTCTTGTTGGTGGTTTCTTGGTTGTTGTTGTGTTGTCCTTTTGTTGGTGGTGATAGGGATTGGGGAACAGCTAAAGTCCTGTTTTAATTTTTATAGAAATACACGGAGTTTTTATTGACTTGGAGGATGTCTACCCGCCGGTCCAGAGAATCTATTTTCAATTGTACCAGGCCATTCATCATCTGGAGGTGCTATCGGGTCCGGAACCGCCAAAAGGTATGTTGAGGCATAAAGAACGTACAGTCAGCTACATTAAGCCCTCTTCTCCCAATGAGGAAATTCTTCGGGAGATTAGGGCAAAACAGATTTGTGGCTGGCTGACGTCATTGCCTCAATGAAAACCACTACCAAAAGATTATTCAGGCGGTTTCGGATGATCTGCCTCCTTTTGATGAAGTGGCCTTATCGAAAGCAATGGCATACAGCAAAAGAGGTACAAACGTAAAATAACAGATTCCTCTTTATTGTCTTTTAGAAAAATTGTGTACAAGAATTTTCTGGACCAGGATGTTGGATCGGCACCCTCCAATCCAATTTCACAACAGGAAGAACCTCATTCCACTGAGCCGCAGGGGAATTACAATCATCGTTGGATGTGCCCCTTAGCGTTACCCAGAGGAAGAGGAAAGCCGTGACTCGACCGACCTCTCCGGGATTCAAAACCTTGAGCCGGTAGGACCACAGGTGTCTTCCACTCAGGCTGACTCTACCCCTCCTATTGGTTTGAGGGTGTCCTAGCCTCTGCCGAGCCTCCAAAAATCATTACAAAAATCCAAAACAAACAGTCGGGCAGATGATGAATGACAAACTTGTCAGTACTGAAGCCCCACAACAATCTTTAACATCTATATTAAATAATCCAAATCCTTTACATCATCCTAAATGGATGGAGGCTTTAGGTATAGAGGAGGATATTAGGGTCATTCTGACGGACGGCTCTGTCATCCTTGAAAAATACGGGCGACGGGTTGGATAATTAATTTTGCTACCGGTGAGACAATTGAGCAATGTGTGGGCTGGGTCAAACGATCGAGAGAGACAACGGCGGAGGTGGTGGTGGCTTTTTAGGCCTAAACCACATTATTCAAGGCCCGGTCTCTGACTTTGATAAAGTGTTTTCCCAGCTGATTAAAAACATGAAGCATTGTTTCCGGTGGCGGATCATTATCTATCCCTGCTGCCACCAGTATATGATGGGCATATGGGACAAAAATTAGAGGAATTTAATTCGCCATTAAAAACATTCTAAATTGGTAGATGGCGTGTTCCCATGTGCTCATCTAAATTTAAAGAAAACATCTTCATCGGCCAAGGCAATACTTACAAAAGAATCGGCGGTGAGGTTGGTTGACTCATGGGGGTCTCGGATCTAGATGGGCTTGCCCTCCCTAGGACTAACCTTAAGGTCCGTGGGGTGGTGGCTTATCTAGCATCCACGCCTAAACTTAAGACTCTCTTTCTTCCTGTTGTTTTAGATGGGCCTACCCCTACTGCAAACCCTAAACTTAAAGTCAGTGGGGTAGGGCTATTTAGTAACTAGAGCCCTGATGTTAAGATAGTGGGAGGGCAGCAAGATTAGATTTAATAATGTCCTCTCCACTATTGGCCTAGTTATTTTATTTTCTTTGTGTGTTTCTTTTTAGCCCTATTAAATTCCTAATTTTAAATTTTATTCCTTTTCCCTAGTTTTATCTAGATGGATAGCCCTTTTAGTATTTTTTAAGCCAATTTTTAGTATAGATTTGTTAACCCTTTTTAGAATTTTTTAGGGACCATTTTTAGAAACTATTTTTAGACTAATTTTGAGGTAGTTTTAAAATTTATTTAAATTAATTTATACACTACTTGATGGTCTTTTTAGAGTTTTAGAAAATGGTCTATTTTAAATTATTTTTAGGGGAATTTAAATATTTTTTGGCTTTTAGGGATAAGTGGGATGCCGGGTATAAAAATAGTAATATTGGACATCAGAGTGTACCAGTGCGTTGGTGTACCCCAAATCGGGTACACTATTTCTCCATTAACCCTAACCTAACCCAGCCAGTGTCCACTGATGTCTCCTCGGCACCCCACAATATTTTATATAGCAAGCACTAAGCCTAAGGATATTTTTATCATTTTAAAGCTAAATGGAGGTTTCAGTATTTATTTACTTATTTATTTATTTATTTAGGTATTTATTTAAATTTAGATACTGATTCGGCATAGTAGATTTTAGCTTATTGTTTAATTTTATAATAGGCTACTACTAGATTAGTGTTTGTTTAAATATTTATTTATTCCTATTTTTAAATACATTATGGGCTGGTTTTAGAGAGTGTAGCTAGGGGGATGAATTTTCTTTGGGGATTAGGGCATTTATTTAATTCGATTTTAATTATTTATTGTGGACTTTGCCTTCTCTTCTCTTTTTCGCTATCTCTTTAAGGGCAGCACACGACAGCCAAGTCAATTAAGAGGGTGGGGCTAACGAACACCTGGGACAAGCCCAAACATATAAATCCTTCACCTAGCAGGGCTCAACACTCCTTTGAAAAGCTCTAGCCGAGCGAAACGTCAGGAGAGGGAGTCCTGCTAACCTTTTTTATCTCTTTTCTCTTTTAGTGCACAAAAGATAGGATTAGGTCTGAAAGTTTGTTACTTACCTGATTTTAAAACCTTTTTGCAATTTTTTAATGATATTTATTAAAGATTGAATATTTTAACTGTTTTTCTTAGCTTTAACCTTTTTTAGTTTTCAGGATCCTGAATTGTAAGTATTTATTTTGTTACTTTATAAGACACATTTTTACATACATTTTCACACATTTTTCTCCTTTTTCCCTTCTTTTTGAATTTTTATTAAAGGTTTTTTGCAGTATTTTTATATTTTCACATATTTTTTCCACTAGGTTTTAATTACAGTTACTTAGTTTTTATTGCACTTTTTTAGTTTTTACTTTTTCACCAATTATATTCCCTTTTCAATCCTTTCCTTTAGTTAAAATAAAATAAATACTTACCTTTTAAAAAACACTTACCTTCAGATCCTGTAAAAATTCTGGTTACATCCTGGGGCTTGAGGGACAGTACAGTCAATCAACCTTGGTGAGTCATCTTTTCAATTTTTCTTTCTTTCTTGTTGGTGGTTTCTTGGTTGTTGTTGTGTTGTCCTTTTTGTTGGTGGTGATAGGGATTGGGGAACAGCTAAAGTCCTGTTTTAATTTTTATAGAAATACACGGAGTTTTTATTGACTTGGAGGATGTCTACCCGCCGGTCCAGAGAATCTATTTTCAATTGTACCAGGCCATTCATCATCTGGAGGTGCTATCGGGTCCGGAACCGCCAAAGGTATGTTGAGGCATAAAGAACGTACAGTCAGCTACATTAAGCCCTCTTCTCCCAATGAGGAAATTCTTCGGGAGATTAGGGCAAAACAGATTTGTGGCTGGCTGACGTCATTGCCTCAATGAAAACCACTACCAAAAGATTATTCAGGCGGTTTCGGATGATCTGCCTCCTTTTGATGAAGTGGCCTTATCGAAAGCAATGGCATACAGCAAAAGAGGTACAAACGTAAAATAACAGATTCCTCTTTATTGTCTTTTAGAAAAATTGTGTACAAGAATTTTCTGGACCAGGATGTTGGATCGGCACCCTCCAATCCAATTTCACAACAGGAAGAACCTCATTCCACTGAGCCGCAGGGGAATTACAATCATCGTTGGATGTGCCCCTTAGCGTTACCCAGAGGAAGAGGAAAGCCGTGACTCGACCGACCTCTCCGGGATTCAAAACCTTGAGCCGGTAGGACCACAGGTGTCTTCCACTCAGGCTGACTCTACCCCTCCTATTGGTTTGAGGGTGTCCTAGCCTCTGCCGAGCCTCCAAAAAATCATTACAAAAATCCAAAACAAACAGTCGGGCAGATGATGAATGACAAACTTGTCAGTACTGAAGCCCCACAACAATCTTTAACATCTATATTAAATAATCCAAATCCTTTACATCATCCTAAATGGATGGAGGCTTTAGGTATAGAGGAGGATATTAGGGTCATTCTGACGGACGGCGCTCTGTCATCCTTGAAAAATACGGGCGACGGGTTGGATAATTAATTTTGCTACCGGTGAGACAATTGAGCAATGTGTGGGCTGGGTCAAACGATCGAGAGAGACAACGGCGGAGGTGGTGGTGGCTTTTTAGGCCTAAACCACATTATTCAAGGCCCGGTCTCTGACTTTGATAAAGTGTTTTCCCAGCTGATTAAAAACATGAAGCATTGTTTCCGGTGGCGGATCATTATCTATCCCTGCTGCCACCAGTATATGATGGGCATATGGGACAAAAATTAGAGGAATTTAATTCGCCATTAAAAACATTCTAAATTGGTAGATGGCGTGTTCCCATGTGCTCATCTAAATTTAAAGAAAACATCTTCATCGGCCAAGGCAATACTTACAAAAGAATCGGCGGTGAGGTTGGTTGACTCATGGGGTCTCGGATCTAGATGGGCTTGCCCTCCCTAGGACTAACCTTAAGGTCCGTGGGGTGGTGGCTTATCTAGCATCCGACGCCTAAACTTAAGACTCTCTTTCTTCCTGTTGTTTTAGATGGGCCTACCCCTACTGCAAACCCTAAACTTAAAGTCAGTGGGGTAGGGCTATTTAGTAACTAGAGCCCTGATGTTAAGATAGTGGGAGGGCAGCAAGATTAGATTTAATAATGTCCTCTCCACTATTGGCCTAGTTATTTTTATTTTCTTTGTGTGTTTCTTTTTAGCCCTATTAAATTCCTAATTTTAAATTTTATTCCTTTTCCCTAGTTTTATCTAGATGGATAGCCCTTTTAGTATTTTTTAAGCCAATTTTTAGTATAGATTTGTTAACCCTTTTTAGAATTTTTTAGGGACCATTTTTAGAAACTATTTTTAGACTAATTTTGAGGTAGTTTTAAAATTTATTTAAATTAATTTATACACTACTTGATGGTCTTTTAGAGTTTTAGAAAATGGTCTATTTTAAATTATTTTTAGGGGATATTTAAATATTTTTTTGGCTTTTAGGGATAAGTGGGATGCCGGGTATAAAAATAGTAATATTGGACATCAGAGTGTACCAGTGCGTTGGTGTACCCCAAATCGGGTACACTATTTCTCCATTAACCCTAACCTAACCCAGCCAGTGTCCACTGATGTCTCCTCGGCACCCCACAATATTTTATATAGCAAGCACTAAGCCTAAGGATATTTTTTATCATTTTAAAGCTAAATGGAGGTTTCAGTATTTATTTACTTATTTATTTATTTATTTAGGTATTTATTTAAATTTAGATACTGATTCGCATAGTAGATTTTAGCTTATTGTTTAATTTTATAATAGGCTACTACTAGATTAGTGTTTGTTTAAATATTTATTTATTCCTATTTTTAAATACATTATGGGCTGGTTTTTAGAGAGTGTAGCTAGGGGGATGAATTTTCTTTGGGGATTAGGGCATTTATTTAATTCGATTTTAATTATTTATTGTGGACTTTGCCTTCTCTTCTCTTTTTGCGCTATCTCTTTAAGGGCAGCACACGACAGCCAAGTCAATTAAGAGGGTGGGGCTAACGAACACCTGGGACAAGCCCAAACATATAAATCCTTCACCTAGCAGGGCTCAACACTCCTTTGAAAAGCTCTAGCCGAGCGAAACGTCAGGAGAGGGAGTCCTGCTAACCTTTTTTATCTCTTTTTCTCTTTTAGTGCACAAAAGATAGGATTAGGTCTGAAAGTTTGTTACTTACCTGATTTTAAAACCTTTTGCAATTTTTTAATGATATTTATTAAAGATTGAATATTTTAACTGTTTTTCTTAGCTTTAACCTTTTTTAGTTTTCAGGATCCTGAATTGTAAGTATTTATTTTGTTACTTTATAAGACACATTTTTACATACATTTTCACACATTTTTCTCCTTTTTCCCTTCTTTTTTGAATTTTTATTAAAGGTTTTTGCAGTATTTTTATATTTTCACATATTTTTTCCACTAGGTTTTAATTACAGTTACTTAGTTTTTATTGCACTTTTTTAGTTTTTACTTTTTCACCAATTATATTCCCTTTTCAATCCTTTCCTTTAGTTAAAATAAAATAAATACTTACCTTTTAAAAAACACTTACCTTCAGATCCTGTAAAAATTCTGGTTACATCCTGGGGCTTGAGGGACAGTACAGTCAATCAACCTTGGTGAGTCATCTTTTCAATTTTTCTTTCTTTCTTGTTGGTGGTTTCTTGGTTGTTGTTGTGTTGTCCTTTTGTTGGTGGTGATAGGGATTGGGGAACAGCTAAAGTCCTGTTTTAATTTTTATAGAAATACACGGAGTTTTTATTGACTTGGAGGATGTCTACCCCGGTCCAGAGAATCTATTTTCAATTGTACCAGGCCATTCATCATCTGGAGGTGCTATCGGGTCCGGAACCGCCAAAAGGTATGTTGAGGCATAAAGAACGTACAGTCAGCTACATTAAGCCCTCTTCTCCCAATGAGGAAATTCTTCGGGAGATTAGGGCAAAACAGATTTGTGGCTGGCTGACGTCATTGCCTCAATGAAAACCACTACCAAAAGATTATTCAGGCGGTTTCGGATGATCTGCCTCCTTTTGATGAAGTGGCCTTATCGAAAGCAATGGCATACAGCAAAAGAGGTACAAACGTAAAATAACAGATTCCTCTTTATTGTCTTTTAGAAAAATTGTGTACAAGAATTTTCTGGACCAGGATGTTGGATCGGCACCCTCCAATCCAATTTCACAACAGGAAGAACCTCATTCCACTGAGCCGCAGGGGAATTACAATCATCGTTGGATGTGCCCCTTAGCGTTACCCAGAGGAAGAGGAAAGCCGTGACTCGACCGACCTCTCCGGGATTCAAAACCTTGAGCCGGTAGGACCACAGGTGTCTTCCACTCAGGCTGACTCTACCCCTCCTATTGGTTTGGAGGGTGTCCTAGCCTCTGCCGAGCCTCCAAAAATCATTACAAAAATCCAAAACAAACAGTCGGGCAGATGATGAATGACAAACTTGTCAGTACTGAAGCCCCACAACAATCTTTAACATCTATATTAAATAATCCAAATCCTTTACATCATCCTAAATGGATGGAGGCTTTAGGTATAGAGGAGGATATTAGGGTCATTCTGACGGACGGCTCTGTCATCCTTGAAAAATACGGGCGACGGGTTGGATAATTAATTTTGCTACCGGTGAGACAATTGAGCAATGTGTGGGCTGGGTCAAACGATCGAGAGAGACAACGGCGGAGGTGGTGGTGGCTTTTTAGGCCTAAACCACATTATTCAAGGCCCGGTCTCTGACTTTGATAAAGTGTTTTCCCAGCTGATTAAAAACATGAAGCATTGTTTCCGGTGGCGGATCATTATCTATCCCTGCTGCCACCAGTATATGATGGGCATATGGGACAAAAATTAGAGGAATTTAATTCGCCATTAAAAACATTCTAAATTGGTAGATGGCGTGTTCCCATGTGCTCATCTAAATTTAAAGAAAACATCTTCATCGGCCAAGGCAATACTTACAAAAGAATCGGCGGTGAGGTTGGTTGACTCATGGGGGTCTCGGATCTAGATGGGCTTGCCCTCCCTAGGACTAACCTTAAGGTCCGTGGGGTGGTGGCTTATCTAGCATCCGACGCCTAAACTTAAGACTCTCTTTCTTCCTGTTGTTTTAGATGGGCCTACCCCTACTGCAAACCCTAAACTTAAAGTCAGTGGGGGTAGGGCTATTTAGTAACTAGAGCCCTGATGTTAAGATAGTGGGAGGGCAGCAAGATTAGATTTAATAATGTCCTCTCCACTATTGGCCTAGTTATTTTTATTTTCTTTGTGTGTTTCTTTTTAGCCCTATTAAATTCCTAATTTTAAATTTTATTCCTTTTCCCTAGTTTTATCTAGATGGATAGCCCTTTTAGTATTTTTTAAGCCAATTTTTAGTATAGATTTGTTAACCCTTTTTAGAATTTTTTAGGGACCATTTTTAGAAACTATTTTTAGACTAATTTTGAGGTAGTTTTAAAATTTATTTAAATTAATTTATACACTACTTGATGGTCTTTTTAGAGTTTTAGAAAATGGTCTATTTTAAATTATTTTTAGGGGATATTTAAATATTTTTTGGCTTTTAGGGATAAGTGGGATGCCGGGGTATAAAAATAGTAATATTGGACATCAGAGTGTACCAGTGCGTTGGTGTACCCCAAATCGGGTACACTATTTCTCCATTAACCCTAACCTAACCCAGCCAGTGTCCACTGATGTCTCCTCGGCACCCCACAATATTTTATATAGCAAGCACTAAGCCTAAGGATATTTTTATCATTTTAAAGCTAAATGGAGGTTTCAGTATTTATTTACTTATTTATTTATTTATTTAGGTATTTATTTAAATTTAGATACTGATTCGCATAGTAGATTTTAGCTTATTGTTTAATTTTATAATAGGCTACTACTAGATTAGTGTTTGTTTAAATATTTATTTATTCCTATTTTTAAATACATTATGGGCTGGTTTTTAGAGAGTGTAGCTAGGGGGATGAATTTTCTTTGGGGATTAGGGCATTTATTTAATTCGATTTTAATTATTTATTGTGGACTTTGCCTTCTCTTCTCTTTTTCGCTATCTCTTTAAGGGCAGCACACGACAGCCAAGTCAATTAAGAGGGTGGGGCTAACGAACACCTGGGACAAGCCCAAACATATAAATCCTTCACTAGCAGGGCTCAACACTCCTTTGAAAAGCTCTAGCCGAGCGAAACGTCAGGAGAGGGAGTCCTGCTAACCTTTTTTATCTCTTTTTCTCTTTTAGTGCACAAAAGATAGGATTAGGTCTGAAAGTTTGTTACTTACCTGATTTTAAAACCTTTTTGCAATTTTTTAATGATATTTATTAAAGATTGAATATTTTAACTGTTTTTCTTAGCTTTAACCTTTTTTAGTTTTCAGGATCCTGAATTGTAAGTATTTATTTTGTTACTTTATAAGACACATTTTTACATACATTTTCACACATTTTTCTCCTTTTTCCCTTCTTTTTTGAATTTTTATTAAAGGTTTTTGCAGTATTTTTATATTTTCACATATTTTTTCCACTAGGTTTTAATTACAGTTACTTAGTTTTTATTGCACTTTTTTAGTTTTTTACTTTTCACCAATTATATTCCCTTTTCAATCCTTTCCTTTAGTTAAAATAAAATAAATACTTACCTTTTAAAAAACACTTACCTTCAGATCCTGTAAAAATTCTGGTTACATCCTGGGGCTTGAGGGACAGTACAGTCAATCAACCTTGGTGAGTCATCTTTTCAATTTTTCTTTCTTTCTTGTTGGTGGTTTCTTGGTTGTTGTTGTGTTGTCCTTTTGTTGGTGGTGATAGGGATTGGGGAACAGCTAAAGTCCTGTTTTAATTTTTATAGAAATACACGGAGTTTTTATTGACTTGGAGGATGTCTACCCCCGGTCCAGAGAATCTATTTTCAATTGTACCAGGCCATTCATCATCTGGAGGTGCTATCGGGTCCGGAACGCCAAAAGGTATGTTGAGGCATAAAGAAGCGTACAGTCAGCTACATTAAGCCCTCTTCTCCCAATGAGGAAATTCTTCGGGAGATTAGGGCAAAACAGATTTGTGGCTGGCTGACGTCATTGCCTCAATGAAAACCACTACCAAAAGATTATTCAGGCGGTTTCGGATGATCTGCCTCCTTTTGATGAAGTGGCCTTATCGAAAGCAATGGCATACAGCAAAAGAGGTACAAACGTAAAATAACAGATTCCTCTTTATTGTCTTTTAGAAAAATTGTGTACAAGAATTTTCTGGACCAGGATGTTGGATCGGCACCCTCCAATCCAATTTCACAACAGGAAGAACCTCATTCCACTGAGCCGCAGGGGAATTACAATCATCGTTGGATGTGCCCCTTAGCGTTACCCAGAGGAAGAGGAAAGCCGTGACTCGACCGACCTCTCCGGGATTCAAAACCTTGAGCCGGTAGGACCACAGGTGTCTTCCACTCAGGCTGACTCTACCCCTCCTATTGGTTTGGAGGGTGTCCTAGCCTCTGCCGAGCCTCCAAAAATCATTACAAAAATCCAAAACAAACAGTCGGGGCAGATGATGAATGACAAACTTGTCAGTACTGAAGCCCCACAACAATCTTTAACATCTATATTAAATAATCCAAATCCTTTACATCATCCTAAATGGATGGAGGCTTTAGGTATAGAGGAGGATATTAGGGTCATTCTGACGGACGGCGCTCTGTCATCCTTGAAAAATACGGGCGACGGGTTGGATAATTAATTTTGCTACCGGTGAGACAATTGAGCAATGTGTGGGCTGGGTCAAACGATCGAGAGAGACAACGGCGGAGGTGGTGGTGGCTTTTTAGGCCTAAACCACATTATTCAAGGCCCGGTCTCTGACTTTGATAAAGTGGTTTCCCAGCTGATTAAAAACATGAAGCATTGTTTCCGGTGGCGGATCATTATCTATCCCTGCTGCCACCAGTATATGATGGGCATATGGGACAAAAATTAGAGGAATTTAATTCGCCATTAAAAACATTCTAAATTGGTAGATGGCGTGTTCCCATGTGCTCATCTAAATTTAAAGAAAACATCTTCATCGGCCAAGGCAATACTTACAAAAGAATCGGCGGTGAGGTTGGTTGACTCATGGGGTCTCGGATCTAGATGGGCTTGCCCTCCCTAGGACTAACCTTAAGGTCCGTGGGGTGGTGGCTTATCTAGCATCCGACGCCTAAACTTAAGACTCTCTTTCTTCCTGTTGTTTTAGATGGGCCTACCCCTACTGCAAACCCTAAACTTAAAGTCAGTGGGGTAGGGCTATTTAGTAACTAGAGCCCTGATGTTAAGATAGTGGGGAGGGCAGCAAGATTAGATTTAATAATGTCCTCTCCACTATTGGCCTAGTTATTTTTATTTTCTTTGTGTGTTTCTTTTTAGCCCTATTAAATTCCTAATTTTAAATTTTATTCCTTTTCCTAGTTTTATCTAGATGGATAGCCCTTTTAGTATTTTTTAAGCCAATTTTTAGTATAGATTTGTTAACCCTTTTTAGAATTTTTTAGGGACCATTTTTAGAAACTATTTTTAGACTAATTTTGAGGTAGTTTTAAAATTTATTTAAATTAATTTATACACTACTTGATGGTCTTTTAGAGTTTTAGAAAATGGTCTATTTTAAATTATTTTTAGGGATATTTAAATATTTTTTGGCTTTTAGGGATAAGTGGGATGCGGGGTATAAAAATAGTAATATTGGACATCAGAGTGTACCAGTGCGTTGGTGTACCCCAAATCGGGTACACTATTTCTCCATTAACCCTAACCCTAACCCTAATTTTTAAAGCAATTAAATTCAACCAAGTTCCAAAAGGTATGGTGAAACACTCTCAAAAATTAACCGCCTTCATTAAACCTGCTTCTCCAGACCAATCAATTCTATTAGAAATCCAAACACATACTGAAAACTGGTTAAAGGCTAGTCTGCAGTCTTTATATAAACATTATTTAAAACAACTGTATAGCTTAAAAGACAACACACTGGTTCATGATTCCAACCAGGTTGACAAGGCGATTCATTTCAAAAAGTAAGGTATCGCAATAAATTAACACAGACTTCAATTGAGATGTTTCTTGAGGTGCTGTCGGACTCACGCATTCTGGTTTTGCAGATTGATCTCTCCTCTCCCTATACGGATCCGGACTTCCAGCAGTTGACTTCCCGGTCCCCAGTGGACAATGGGGAGGAGCAGGGGATATGGATACGCCATGGTAAGAATACAGGAGATGGGGGTTTCCGCCGGACCGGTGTGTTTCCCAAACAACAATCTCTTTCTTCTATGGTACCTCTCTCTTCTGAAATTCCTTCCTCTCCAGTTATACAACTTTCACATTTAGATTCTAGAATCCAGTCACTCTCTTTGTCTTCCCAGAAAGCCAGAGAGAAGTTACATGAATCATTGGATCAAGCTTTATCTTCATCTCATTCTTTAATAAATTCCTTATCATCTTCTAAATCTTCTCAGTCTAACTCGTCAGATTCTTTTATTAAACCCTCTTTAGGGAACCTTACTAGGAGATCATCTCCAATTGAGGAAAAAAGGTTATCAAGACAAAGAACCCAAGGAAGCCCATACACAATCAGGGACAGGATAATTCTTCATCCTTGACGTCAAAAGGGCAAAAACAGGTAAAAACGTATTCACAAGATAAACCAACCAGAAATTAAAATAGACTTTGGGTTGGGGAATAATATACTTTCATCATCTTCTTCTTCTTCCTCTTTTTCATCTTCTCCTACTACTTCTACAGTAAGATTAGACATAAATAAGACTTTAGTCACGGAACAGGTTCAGGCAGAGGATTTACTAACATCAAATACCCAAGATTCTTCTTCTAGAGGGCCTATGAATAAATCTAATCTTAATCTTCATCTTTATCCTAAGGTAACGATTGTTTCTGCTTCGAACCGGATCTGAATCTTCCTTCCCAACTTTTAAATGATCCTCCAGATGTTTCTCTTGCATATGCTCTTAATAAGCTAGAATCGAATTCTAATAGAGATCCAAATGGTAATAAAACTCCCTCAACCTCCTTTTGGGAGAACAACTTACCGGTTTGGACATAATGGAAACTCCTCTTTTACGGCCCGATCATCTAACTCCTTTTCCTTTCCCTCTCCAAAACTTACGTCGGTGGAACAAAGTAGCTCTTCTGCTTTGGAGGAGATTGCATGCTCTGTAGAAAATAGAAATAAACAATCATTAAAACAACTAAAGAAAGATACAACACCCCTTCTACTTCAACCCTCTGAAACTTTTTCAGATGATGAAAACAAAAATTAAAAAACTTTGGTTCGTGGTGAAGAAAATAAATATTTCTTCCAATTTTTCTTCTCCTTCTTCTTCTATTTTTAAAATACCAACTTCTATTTCTACCCCGAATTTTAAACCTTTGTTTTGTCTCCTTCTAGTGTAACAAATACATTACCTGTATCCAGCTCGACGGCTTCCTGCCAGCCGGGATGTGTCCTCTCGGTGGGGTCCAGCATAATCTTTATACCCCATTATGGCGGTGTCAAACCGTTCACCTGGGTTAGTGACGGATCAATTTCGTGATCCATTAGTGGCTGATGCGGTGGGTGGCCGGAGGGACTGATCCATTGTCTGTATCTTCTCTTGCAGGTTCGACTGCTCCCTCCGGTGATAATATTCTGGGTAATACATTAATCTTTAATTCTCAACACAGTAGGGAGGAAGGGATGAATGAGGACTCATTAAATCCATCTTTGGAATCAAAGTCCATTTCTGATCCTCCATCCTCCACCCATACACCCATCCACCCGACAATAGATATTAGTAAAATCACAGTTGTAAATAAGGCCAGGAGATTTTGTAAACCTTGGGATGGGGACTACAATGTACAAAAACTATATTAATTATAGGGGATTCTAACATATCAAGAATCCCACATGTCTACTTTGAGGAGGTAGAGCTCCAGAGTTACCCGGGGCCAAAATACTAGACCTTATTAAAATATTTAAAGCAACACCACCACAAGAACAAGTCCATTATGTTATTGTTTCAGTAGGTATTAATAATTGTCGGTTAGGTCACACGGAAAAACGGTAAAACAGTATTATGGGGATATCAATAGGAGTGCAAGGAAAGCCTTCCCCAAAGCCAGGATATGCATTGCCAAAATCCCATATACAGATAACTCACTATATAGAGAACAGATTGTTAGATTCAATACAATTATAATGGATTTATTTCTCCAGACGCATTAGATTTTCCTATAGATATAGAACTCAATCAGGACCGGATTCACTGGACACCAAACACAGCATATCAAATTCAGGATCTCTGGAGGGAGCAGTTAAACTGTTTGATGGGCCAAACAGAACTTGTCTGGCCCGGGAAGTAAATATTTACAATCTGTCGAATACTTTCAGGTTATCGGAGCCGGAGATATCTTTGCTGCAGAAAGGGCTGACCTTCATCCCGACTCCCTCCGGGTGGATATGGAGGAAATGAGGAGAGACATACATAATTTTCATAGGAAATTACAAATTTTGGACTACTTTGATTATTCATCCCACCTTTACCCACAATTTCAGTTTAGGGAACCCTCTACCTGGATCCCGGCCAGCTCAAATATTAGCAAACCCATTCAGACTTTAATTAATAGAAATGTACAGTCACTTAATCATTTACAGCTTACGGAAAATGGACAGGATAATTTAACAACTAGGGAAAGGGAAGTCTTGATGAATCTTAAGGAAATAAAGATATAGTCATTAAACCAGCAGATAAGGGATCAGTTTTAGTTATTATGGACACTAATCAGTACATTATAGAAGCAGAACGTCAACTTTCTAATAGACTTCATTATTTACCACTCAAATCTTCATTACAGGCAAAAATAAAATCCAAATTAAAACAATTGTAGATAACATATTTCAGTTAGGTTTTATTGATTATAAACAGAAAACTTACCTATTAGGGCCAGCCACTCCCAGCATCCGTAAATTTTATCTCCTTCCTAAGATTCACAAAGCACCGGAATCCTGGCCAATACCACATCAAATACCAGCAGGTAGACCCATCATTTCAGACTGCAATTCAATCGTATAGGATAGCGGAATACATAGATTATTTTCTCAATCCATTGTCACAGTCGCACAATAGTTATATAAAAGACACTTACCACTTTTACAGGTGATCAAAAATCTTAAGGTTCCTCCTCATTCCTTCATGTTCACCATGGACGTGGAGTCATTATATACCAACATTGATACCACCATGGGATTGGAGGCGGTTGCCCGACTGTTAGCGGAGAATCCGGCCCGGACAGACCGGATCAGGCCATTCTGGACCTCCTTAGCATCAGCTTATTAAATAACGATTTCATGTTTAATGAGAAATTCTACCTCCAGGTGCACGGACTGCCATGGGTAAAAATTTGCTCCGCTTATGCCAATATTTACATGGCTTGGTGGGAACAAACAGCCTTCGTAGGTGCCCCAGGCTGCCGTTTAGATATTTCAGGTATCTGGATGATATCTTCGCATTTGGACCTTCCCCTGAAGGATTTCGACCAGTTTGTCCGCATTTTAAACTCACATCATCCAGCTATCAAATTAGTTCCAACAGTAAGTCAGGTTTCTTTAACTTTTTAGATACAGAAATTTATTTTGAAACAGGATCATCGATGTTTAAAACATTAAGCTCTCGGATTTACTTTAAACCCACAGACACCCATGCTTTACTATATAAATCCAGTTTCCATCCCAAACACACTTTTAGGAGTATAATTAAATCACAATTAATACGGTTTTACAGGATTAATACAAATTTAACAGATGCAGAATCAGCTACTCAACTACTTTTTCATACATTACGTAAGAGAGGGTACACGCGTCGTTTCCTCCGGGAGGTCGGGCCGAGGTTAAAACCTCAATCTCTAGGTACCTGGACGGTGGCAGGGCGCCTGCGGATGCTAAGGCGGGATACCACAGCTTCCCGCTCACGGATTGGAATATCTCAAGGCTGGCGGATGTTCTTTCAGTTTATTCTAATTCTTCTTCGCAAATCTCGGTCTACTTCTCTTGAACTCCTCTTCTAGTTTTATTCTTCCGGAAGTTCCGTCAATTCTTTAAATTCTTCTTGTACTTCTTTGAACAATTCTTTTTCCTTGATTTTCATGTTCCTTGAACACACTTTACAGGATCTTCATAGGTCGGAAGGCTTTGAATAGATTCTTGGGGAATAAGATAATAGATTATTTTATCAATTTCAAAAATCATATAATATACTTACCTATTCTTACTTACCTTTTGGTCCTCTTTATTCTTCGGATTCTTCTCTCGATTCTCCATGTCTGTTCTTCATATTGGTCTTCCATTCCGGTCCGGGTTTGGAATCTCCAGTGGGCCTCCTGTTGGGGACAAAAATCAAAATAGATCAACTAACCCCACCCAATTTTAATCTTAAGACTCTAGGGGTGGGAGTATTAAGATTAATAACCTTCTCCTGATGGGGAATTCTTTAATCCTCCAGGACCCTGGGACTACAGACTTTATGGGGCTATCCCTGATTCCAATACCCGATCCTTGGGGACTGGTGGGATCGGCTTACCCTCCCCAACCCTAAACCTAAAAACGTAGGGAGAAACAGCCCTAAGGCTAAGACCCTAAGCCCGGCGGGGTGGAGGATCAACTAACCCTCCCCAACCCTAAACCTAAAAACTTAGGGGGAAACAACCCTGAGGTTAAGACCCTGATTCCAGGAGAAATGACGGATCAGCTGACCCTCCCCAACCCTAAACCTAAAAACTTAGGGGGAAACAACCCTAAGGTTAAGACTCTAACCCTGGGCAGATTAGGGGATCAATTCACCCTCCCCAACCCTAAACTTAAAAACTTCGGGGAGAGAGCCTAATACTAAGACCCTAACCCCAAGCGGGGAGGATCAACTAACCCTCCCCAATTATAAATCTAAAAACAATGGTGGGGGCAACCCTCAGGTTGAAACCCTAACCCGAGTGCAATGGAGGAAGGCCAATCAACCCTAGGGGTGGATAACCCTAACGGGGATGAGGGGCCGGAATACTTAGAGGGGACTGGGGCTCGGATCGGGGGCAGGGACAGGGGAGCTTGGCCCCACGTGAGGAAGAACCACGGGGAACTTATTAACCAATACTCAGCACAAACACAAAATTCCAGTCATTTTCACTTATTCACATCATTCTAGATCAGTCATGGGTGTCCTGCGATCCAATTTTATGGGGACGCAGGGTACCCATACACCACTCAGAAATTACCAACTAATTGCAGCTTATAGGAGAAATAAAAATTTAAAGGATTATTTGGTTCATGCAAAATGCCCCTCAAAGAAAAACCAAATAAAACAGCTTGGAAAATCCCTTTGCCAGAAAAAGAATATTCACAATAAACTGGCAAAGGGTGGATAAACCCATTTTTCAAAAATTTCAGCTCTATTCCAAAAATTGCATCTATGGAATAAAGTGTTCCACCTGAGGCTTGATTTATGTGGGGAGACCAAGAATGCATTGAGGGACCGCTTTGTACAGCACCTCAGGCTCATCTCAAACCAGACAAAACAAACTATTTTATATCAACACTTTTCAATAGAAGGGCACAAACCGGTGATGTTTGGTCTGGAGCAACAGAGTAGCTGGAATAAGACCAGGAGATTGAAGGCGGAGAAGAGATGGATAACGAATTTGAATACCTTGGCCCCTTGGGATTAAATGAAAAATAAACTAAAAGTTTTTAGGAAAATAATTTTTTACTGGGGAACTTATTTTAGCGGGTTTTAGGGAGTTACTTATTTTTGATTTGCTTATTTTATTGATTTACTTATTTATTTATTTAACAAATTATTTATTTATTTATTTATTTATTTATTTATTTATTGATATAGGGGCGGAGTTTATCTGGGGATTTGTTTAGTATATAATTTTTTAAAAAAAAATTTTTGAAAGATGTTCTTAGATGAGGGAATAGTAAATTGTAAAATTTTAGGGGAACAAATTTTTAAAGGAGGGGGATGATTAATTTTATCAATATTTTTAGAAATTTTGATTTTATTAATATCCCACAAAAATATCTCTTCTAGGGCCTACCCCTACTGCAAACCCTAAACTTAAAGTCAGTGGGGTAGGGCTATTTAGTAACTAGAGCCCTGATGTTAAGATAGTGGGAGGGCAGCAAGATTAGATTTAATAATGTCCTCTCCACTATTGGCCTAGTTATTTTATTTTCTTTGTGTGTTTCTTTTAGCCCTATTAAATTCCTAATTTTAAATTTTATTCCTTTTCCCTAGTTTTATCTAGATGGATAGCCCTTTTAGTATTTTTTAAGCCAATTTTTAGTATAGATTTGTTAACCCTTTTAGAATTTTTTAGGGACCATTTTTAGAAACTATTTTTAGACTAATTTTGAGGTAGTTTTAAAATTTATTTAAATTAATTTATACACTACTTGATGGTCTTTTTAGAGTTTTAGAAAATGGTCTATTTTAAATTATTTTTAGGGGATATTTAAATATTTTTTTGGCTTTTAGGGATAAGTGGGATGCGGGTATAAAAATAGTAATATTGGACATCAGAGTGTACCAGTGCATTGGTGTACCCCAAATCGGGTACACTATTTCTCCATTAACCCTAACCTAACCCAGCCAGTGTCCACTGATGTCTCCTCGGCACCCACAATATTTTATATAGCAAGCACTAAGCCTAAGGATATTTTTATCATTTTAAAGCTAAATGGAGGTTTCAGTATTTATTTACTTATTTATTTATTTATTTAGGTATTTATTTAAATTTAGATACTGATTCGGCATAGTAGATTTTAGCTTATTGTTTAATTTTATAATAGGCTACTACTAGATTAGTGTTTGTTTAAATATTTATTTATTCCTATTTTTAAATACATTATGGGCTGGTTTTAGAGAGTGTAGCTAGGGGGATGAATTTTCTTTGGGGATTAGGGCATTTATTTAATTCGATTTTAATTATTTATTGTGGACTTTGCCTTCTCTTCTCCTTTTCATCGCTATCTCTTTAAGGGCAGCACACGACAGCCAAGTCAATTAAGAGGGGTGGGGCTAACGAACACCTGGGACAAGCCCAAACATATAAAACCCTTCACCCTAGCAGGGCTCAACACTCCTTTGAAAAAGCTCTAGCCGAGCGAAACGTCAGGAGAGGGAGTCCTGCTAACCTTTTTTATCTCTTTTTCTCTTTTAGTGCACAAAAGATAGGATTAGGTCTGAAAGTTTGTTACTTACCTGATTTTAAAACCTTTTTGCAATTTTTTAATGATATTTATTAAAGATTGAATATTTTAACTGTTTTTCTTAGCTTTAACCTTTTTTAGTTTTCAGGATCCTGAATTGTAAGTATTTATTTTGTTACTTTATAAGACACATTTTTACATACATTTTCACACATTTTTCTCCTTTTTCCCTTCTTTTTGAATTTTTATTAAAAGTTTTTTGCAGTATTTTTATATTTTCACATATTTTTTCCACTAGGTTTTAATTACAGTTACTTAGTTTTTATTGCACTTTTTTAGTTTTTACTTTTTCACCAATTATATTCCCTTTTCAATCCTTTCCTTTAGTTAAAATAAAATAAATACTTACCTTTTTAAAAACACTTACCTTCAGATCCTGTAAAAATTCTGGTTACATCCTGGGGCTTGAGGGACAGTACAGTCAATCAACCTTGGTGAGTCATCTTTTCAATTTTTCTTTCTTTCTTGTTGGTGGTTTCTTGGTTGTTGTTGTGTTGTCCTTTTGTTGGTGGTGATAGGGATTGGGGAACAGCTAAAGTCCTGTTTTAATTTTTATAGAAATACACGGAGTTTTTATTGACTTGGAGGATGTCTACCCCCGGTCCAGAGAATCTATTTTCAATTGTACCAGGCCATTCATCATCTGGAGGTGCTATCGGGTCCGGAACCGCCAAAGGTATGTTGAGGCATAAAGAACGTACAGTCAGCTACATTAAGCCCTCTTCTCCCAATGAGGAAATTCTTCGGGAGATTAGGGCAAAACAGATTTGTGGCTGGCTGACGTCATTGCCTCAATGAAAACCACTACCAAAAGATTATTCAGGCGGTTTCGGATGATCTGCCTCCTTTTGATGAAGTGGCCTTATCGAAAGCAATGGCATACAGCAAAAGAGGTACAAACGTAAAATAACAGATTCCTCTTTATTGTCTTTTAGAAAAATTGTGTACAAGAATTTTCTGGACCAGGATGTTGGATCGGCACCCTCCAATCCAATTTCACAACAGGAAGAACCTCATTCCACTGAGCCGCAGGGGAATTACAATCATCGTTGGATGTGCCCCTTAGCGTTACCCAGAGGAAGAGGAAAGCCGTGACTCGACCGACCTCTCCGGGATTCAAAACCTTGAGCCGGTAGGACCACAGGTGTCTTCCACTCAGGCTGACTCTACCCCTCCTATTGGTTTGAGGGTGTCCTAGCCTCTGCCGAGCCTCCAAAAAATCATTACAAAAATCCAAAACAAACAGTCGGGCAGATGATGAATGACAAACTTGTCAGTACTGAAGCCCCACAACAATCTTTAACATCTATATTAAATAATCCAAATCCTTTACATCATCCTAAATGGATGGAGGCTTTAGGTATAGAGGAGGATATTAGGGTCATTCTGACGGACGGCGCTCTGTCATCCTTGAAAAATACGGGCGACGGGTTGGATAATTAATTTTGCTACCGGTGAGACAATTGAGCAATGTGTGGGCTGGGTCAAACGATCGAGAGAGACAACGGCGGAGGTGGTGGTGGCTTTTTAGGCCTAAACCACATTATTCAAGGCCCGGTCTCTGACTTTGATAAAGTGTTTTCCCAGCTGATTAAAAACATGAAGCATTGTTTCCGGTGGCGGATCATTATCTATCCCTGCTGCCACCAGTATATGATGGGCATATGGGACAAAAATTAGAGGAATTTAATTCGCCATTAAAAACATTCTAAATTGGTAGATGGCGTGTTCCCATGTGCTCATCTAAATTTAAAGAAAACATCTTCATCGGCCAAGGCAATACTTACAAAAGAATCGGCGGTGAGGTTGGTTGACTCATGGGGTCTCGGATCTAGATGGGCTTGCCCTCCCTAGGACTAACCTTAAGGTCCGTGGGGTGGTGGCTTATCTAGCATCCGACGCCTAAACTTAAGACTCTCTTTCTTCCTGTTGTTTTAGATGGGCCTACCCCTACTGCAAACCCTAAACTTAAAGTCAGTGGGGTAGGGCTATTTAGTAACTAGAGCCCTGATGTTAAGATAGTGGGGAGGGCAGCAAGATTAGATTTAATAATGTCCTCTCCACTATTGGCCTAGTTATTTTATTTTCTTTGTGTGTTTCTTTTAGCCCTATTAAATTCCTAATTTTAAATTTTATTCCTTTTCCCTAGTTTTATCTAGATGGATAGCCCTTTTAGTATTTTTTAAGCCAATTTTTAGTATAGATTTGTTAACCCTTTTAGAATTTTTTAGGGACCATTTTTAGAAACTATTTTTAGACTAATTTTGAGGTAGTTTTAAAATTTATTTAAATTAATTTATACACTACTTGATGGTCTTTTTAGAGTTTTAGAAAATGGTCTATTTTAAATTATTTTTAGGGGATATTTAAATATTTTTTTGGCTTTTAGGGATAAGTGGGATGCCGGGTATAAAAATAGTAATATTGGACATCAGAGTGTACCAGTGCGTTGGTGTACCCCAAATCGGGTACACTATTTCTCCATTAACCCTAACCTAACCCAGCCAGTGTCCACTGATGTCTCCTCGGCACCCCACAATATTTTATATAGCAAGCACTAAGCCTAAGGATATTTTTATCATTTTAAAGCTAAATGGAGGTTTCAGTATTTATTTACTTATTTATTTATTTATTTAGGTATTTATTTAAATTTAGATACTGATTCGGCATAGTAGATTTTAGCTTATTGTTTAATTTTATAATAGGCTACTACTAGATTAGTGTTTGTTTAAATATTTATTTATTCCTATTTTTAAATACATTATGGGCTGGTTTTAGAGAGTGTAGCTAGGGGGATGAATTTTCTTTGGGGATTAGGGCATTTATTTAATTCGATTTTAATTATTTATTGTGGACTTTGCCTTCTCTTCTCTTTTTCGCTATCTCTTTAAGGGCAGCACACGACAGCCAAGTCAATTAAGAGGGGTGGGGCTAACGAACACCTGGGACAAGCCCAAACATATAAATCCCTTCACCCTAGCAGGGCTCAACACTCCTTTGAAAAGCTCTAGCGGCGAAACGTCAGGAGAGGGAGTCCTGCTAACCTTTTTTATCTCTTTTTCTCTTTTAGTGCACAAAAGATAGGATTAGGTCTGAAAGTTTGTTACTTACCTGATTTTAAAACCTTTTTGCAATTTTTTAATGATATTTATTAAAGATTGAATATTTTAACTGTTTTTCTTAGCTTTAACCTTTTTTAGTTTTCAGGATCCTGAATTGTAAGTATTTATTTTGTTACTTTATAAGACACATTTTTACATACATTTTCACACATTTTTCTCCTTTTTCCCTTCTTTTTTGAATTTTTATTAAAGGTTTTTTGCAGTATTTTTATATTTTCACATATTTTTTCCACTAGGTTTTAATTACAGTTACTTAGTTTTTATTGCACTTTTTTAGTTTTTACTTTTTCACCAATTATATTCCCTTTTCAATCCTTTCCTTTAGTTAAAATAAAATAAATACTTACCTTTTAAAAAACACTTACCTTCAGATCCTGTAAAAATTCTGGTTACATCCTGGGGCTTGAGGGACAGTACAGTCAATCAACCTTGGTGAGTCATCTTTTCAATTTTTCTTTCTTTCTTGTTGGTGGTTTCTTGGTTGTTGTTGTGTTGTCCTTTTTGTTGGTGGTGATAGGGATTGGGGAACAGCTAAAGTCCTGTTTTAATTTTTATAGAAATACACGGAGTTTTTATTGACTTGGAGGATGTCTACCCGCCGGTCCAGAGAATCTATTTTCAATTGTACCAGGCCATTCATCATCTGGAGGTGCTATCGGGTCCGGAACCGCCAAAGGTATGTTGAGGCATAAAGAACGTACAGTCAGCTACATTAAGCCCTCTTCTCCCAATGAGGAAATTCTTCGGGAGATTAGGGCAAAACAGATTTGTGGCTGGCTGACGTCATTGCCTCAATGAAAACCACTACCAAAAGATTATTCAGGCGGTTTCGGATGATCTGCCTCCTTTTGATGAAGTGGCCTTATCGAAAGCAATGGCATACAGCAAAAGAGGTACAAACGTAAAATAACAGATTCCTCTTTATTGTCTTTTAGAAAAATTGTGTACAAGAATTTTCTGGACCAGGATGTTGGATCGGCACCCTCCAATCCAATTTCACAACAGGAAGAACCTCATTCCACTGAGCCGCAGGGGAATTACAATCATCGTTGGATGTGCCCCTTAGCGTTACCCAGAGGAAGAGGAAAGCCGTGACTCGACCGACCTCTCCGGGATTCAAAACCTTGAGCCGGTAGGACCACAGGTGTCTTCCACTCAGGCTGACTCTACCCCTCCTATTGGTTTGGAGGGTGTCCTAGCCTCTGCCGAGCCTCCAAAAAATCATTACAAAAATCCAAAACAAACAGTCGGGCAGATGATGAATGACAAACTTGTCAGTACTGAAGCCCCACAACAATCTTTAACATCTATATTAAATAATCCAAATCCTTTACATCATCCTAAATGGATGGAGGCTTTAGGTATAGAGGAGGATATTAGGGTCATTCTGACGGACGGCGCTCTGTCATCCTTGAAAAATACGGGCGACGGGTTGGATAATTAATTTTGCTACCGGTGAGACAATTGAGCAATGTGTGGGCTGGGTCAAACGATCGAGAGAGACAACGGCGGAGGTGGTGGTGGCTTTTTAGGCCTAAACCACATTATTCAAGGCCCGGTCTCTGACTTTGATAAAGTGTTTTCCCAGCTGATTAAAAACATGAAGCATTGTTTCCGGTGGCGGATCATTATCTATCCCTGCTGCCACCAGTATATGATGGGCATATGGGACAAAAATTAGAGGAATTTAATTCGCCATTAAAAACATTCTAAATTGGTAGATGGCGTGTTCCCATGTGCTCATCTAAATTTAAAGAAAACATCTTCATCGGCCAAGGCAATACTTACAAAAGAATCGGCGGTGAGGTTGGTTGACTCATGGGGTCTCGGATCTAGATGGGCTTGCCCTCCCTAGGACTAACCTTAAGGTCCGTGGGGTGGTGGCTTATCTAGCATCCGACGCCTAAACTTAAGACTCTCTTTCTTCCTGTTGTTTTAGATGGGCCTACCCCTACTGCAAACCCTAAACTTAAAGTCAGTGGGGTAGGGCTATTTAGTAACTAGAGCCCTGATGTTAAGATAGTGGGAGGGCAGCAAGATTAGATTTAATAATGTCCTCTCCACTATTGGCCTAGTTATTTTATTTTCTTTGTGTGTTTCTTTTAGCCCTATTAAATTCCTAATTTTAAATTTTATTCCTTTTCCCTAGTTTTATCTAGATGGATAGCCCTTTTAGTATTTTTTAAGCCAATTTTTAGTATAGATTTGTTAACCCTTTTAGAATTTTTTAGGGACCATTTTTAGAAACTATTTTTAGACTAATTTTGAGGTAGTTTTAAAATTTATTTAAATTAATTTATACACTACTTGATGGTCTTTTTAGAGTTTTAGAAAATGGTCTATTTTAAATTATTTTTAGGGGATATTTAAATATTTTTTTGGCTTTTAGGGATAAGTGGGATGCGGGTATAAAAATAGTAATATTGGACATCAGAGTGTACCAGTGCGTTGGTGTACCCCAAATCGGGTACACTATTTCTCCATTAACCCTAACCTAACCCAGCCAGTGTCCACTGATGTCTCCTCGGCACCCCACAATATTTTATATAGCAAGCACTAAGCCTAAGGATATTTTTATCATTTTAAAGCTAAATGGAGGTTTCAGTATTTATTTACTTATTTATTTATTTATTTAGGTATTTATTTAAATTTAGATACTGATTCGCATAGTAGATTTTAGCTTATTGTTTAATTTTATAATAGGCTACTACTAGATTAGTGTTTGTTTAAATATTTATTTATTCCTATTTTTAAATACATTATGGGCTGGTTTTAGAGAGTGTAGCTAGGGGGATGAATTTTCTTTGGGGATTAGGGCATTTATTTAATTCGATTTTAATTATTTATTGTGGACTTTGCCTTCTCTTCTCTTTTTCGCTATCTCTTTAAGGGCAGCACACGACAGCCAAGTCAATTAAGAGGGGTGGGGCTAACGAACACCTGGGACAAGCCCAAACATATAAATCCCTTCACCTAGCAGGGCTCAACACTCCTTTGAAAAGCTCTAGCCGAGCGAAACGTCAGGAGAGGGAGTCCTGCTAACCTTTTTTATCTCTTTTTCTCTTTTAGTGCACAAAAGATAGGATTAGGTCTGAAAGTTTGTTACTTACCTGATTTTAAAACCTTTTTGCAATTTTTTAATGATATTTATTAAAGATTGAATATTTTAACTGTTTTTCTTAGCTTTAACCTTTTTTAGTTTTCAGGATCCTGAATTGTAAGTATTTATTTTGTTACTTTATAAGACACATTTTTACATACATTTTCACACATTTTTCTCCTTTTTCCCTTCTTTTTTGAATTTTTATTAAAGGTTTTTTGCAGTATTTTTATATTTTCACATATTTTTTCCACTAGGTTTTAATTACAGTTACTTAGTTTTTATTGCACTTTTTTAGTTTTTACTTTTTCACCAATTATATTCCCTTTTCAATCCTTTCCTTTAGTTAAAATAAAATAAATACTTACCTTTTAAAAAACACTTACCTTCAGATCCTGTAAAAATTCTGGTTACATCCTGGGGCTTGAGGGACAGTACAGTCAATCAACCTTGGTGAGTCATCTTTTCAATTTTTCTTTCTTTCTTGTTGGTGGTTTCTTGGTTGTTGTTGTGTTGTCCTTTTGTTGGTGGTGATAGGGATTGGGGAACAGCTAAAGTCCTGTTTTAATTTTTATAGAAATACACGGAGTTTTTATTGACTTGGAGGATGTCTACCCGCCGGTCCAGAGAATCTATTTTCAATTGTACCAGGCCATTCATCATCTGGAGGTGCTATCGGGTCCGGAACCGCCAAAGGTATGTTGAGGCATAAAGAACGTACAGTCAGCTACATTAAGCCCTCTTCTCCCAATGAGGAAATTCTTCGGGAGATTAGGGCAAAACAGATTTGTGGCTGGCTGACGTCATTGCCTCAATGAAAACCACTACCAAAAGATTATTCAGGCGGTTTCGGATGATCTGCCTCCTTTTGATGAAGTGGCCTTATCGAAAGCAATGGCATACAGCAAAAGAGGTACAAACGTAAAATAACAGATTCCTCTTTATTGTCTTTTAGAAAAATTGTGTACAAGAATTTTCTGGACCAGGATGTTGGATCGGCACCCTCCAATCCAATTTCACAACAGGAAGAACCTCATTCCACTGAGCCGCAGGGGAATTACAATCATCGTTGGATGTGCCCCTTAGCGTTACCCAGAGGAAGAGGAAAGCCGTGACTCGACCGACCTCTCCGGGATTCAAAACCTTGAGCCGGTAGGACCACAGGTGTCTTCCACTCAGGCTGACTCTACCCCTCCTATTGGTTTGAGGGTGTCCTAGCCTCTGCCGAGCCTCCAAAAAATCATTACAAAAATCCAAAACAAACAGTCGGGCAGATGATGAATGACAAACTTGTCAGTACTGAAGCCCCACAACAATCTTTAACATCTATATTAAATAATCCAAATCCTTTACATCATCCTAAATGGATGGAGGCTTTAGGTATAGAGGAGGATATTAGGGTCATTCTGACGGACGGCGCTGTCATCCTTGAAAAATACGGGCGACGGGTTGGATAATTAATTTTGCTACCGGTGAGACAATTGAGCAATGTGTGGGCTGGGTCAAACGATCGAGAGAGACAACGGCGGAGGTGGTGGTGGCTTTTTAGGCCTAAACCACATTATTCAAGGCCCGGTCTCTGACTTTGATAAAGTGTTTTCCCAGCTGATTAAAAACATGAAGCATTGTTTCCGGTGGCGGATCATTATCTATCCCTGCTGCCACCAGTATATGATGGGCATATGGGACAAAAATTAGAGGAATTTAATTCGCCATTAAAAACATTCTAAATTGGTAGATGGCGTGTTCCCATGTGCTCATCTAAATTTAAAGAAAACATCTTCATCGGCCAAGGCAATACTTACAAAAGAATCGGCGGTGAGGTTGGTTGACTCATGGGGTCTCGGATCTAGATGGGCTTGCCCTCCCTAGGACTAACCTTAAGGTCCGTGGGGTGGTGGCTTATCTAGCATCCGGCGCCTAAACTTAAGACTCTCTTTCTTCCTGTTGTTTTAGATGGGCCTACCCCTACTGCAAACCCTAAACTTAAAGTCAGTGGGGTAGGGCTATTTAGTAACTAGAGCCCTGATGTTAAGATAGTGGGAGGGCAGCAAGATTAGATTTAATAATGTCCTCTCCACTATTGGCCTAGTTATTTTATTTTCTTTGTGTGTTTCTTTTTAGCCCTATTAAATTCCTAATTTTAAATTTTATTCCTTTTCCCTAGTTTTATCTAGATGGATAGCCCTTTTAGTATTTTTTAAGCCAATTTTTAGTATAGATTTGTTAACCCTTTTAGAATTTTTTAGGGACCATTTTTAGAAACTATTTTTAGACTAATTTTGAGGTAGTTTTAAAATTTATTTAAATTAATTTATACACTACTTGATGGTCTTTTTAGAGTTTTAGAAAATGGTCTATTTTAAATTATTTTTAGGGGATATTTAAATATTTTTTTGGCTTTTAGGGATAAGTGGGATGCGGGTATAAAAATAGTAATATTGGACATCAGAGTGTACCAGTGCGTTGGTGTACCCCAAATCGGGTACACTATTTCTCCATTAACCCTAACCTAACCCAGCCAGTGTCCACTGATGTCTCCTCGGCACCCCACAATATTTTATATAGCAAGCACTAAGCCTAAGGATATTTTTATCATTTTAAAGCTAAATGGAGGTTTCAGTATTTATTTACTTATTTATTTATTTATTTAGGTATTTATTTAAATTTAGATACTGATTCGCATAGTAGATTTTAGCTTATTGTTTAATTTTATAATAGGCTACTACTAGATTAGTGTTTGTTTAAATATTTATTTATTCCTATTTTTAAATACATTATGGGCTGGTTTTTAGAGAGTGTAGCTAGGGGGATGAATTTTCTTTGGGGATTAGGGCATTTATTTAATTCGATTTTAATTATTTATTGTGGACTTTGCCTTCTCTTCTCTTTTTCATCGCTATCTCTTTAAGGGCAGCACGACAGCCAAGTCAATTAAGAGGGGTGGGGCTAACGAACACCTGGGACAAGCCCAAACATATAATCCCTTCACCCTAGCAGGGCTCAACACTCCTTTGAAAAGCTCTAGCCGAGCGAAACGTCAGGAGAGGGAGTCCTGCTAACCTTTTTTATCTCTTTTTCTCTTTTAGTGCACAAAAGATAGGATTAGGTCTGAAAGTTTGTTACTTACCTGATTTTAAAACCTTTTTGCAATTTTTTAATGATATTTATTAAAGATTGAATATTTTAACTGTTTTTCTTAGCTTTAACCTTTTTTAGTTTTCAGGATCCTGAATTGTAAGTATTTATTTTGTTACTTTATAAGACACATTTTTACATACATTTTCACACATTTTTCTCCTTTTTCCCTTCTTTTTTGAATTTTTATTAAAGGTTTTTTGCAGTATTTTTATATTTTCACATATTTTTTCCACTAGGTTTTAATTACAGTTACTTAGTTTTTATTGCACTTTTTTAGTTTTTACTTTTTCACCAATTATATTCCCTTTTCAATCCTTTCCTTTAGTTAAAATAAAATAAATACTTACCTTTTAAAAAACACTTACCTTCAGATCCTGTAAAAATTCTGGTTACATCCTGGGGCTTGAGGGACAGTACAGTCAATCAACCTTGGTGAGTCATCTTTTCAATTTTTCTTTCTTTCTTGTTGGTGGTTTCTTGGTTGTTGTTGTGTTGTCCTTTTGTTGGTGGTGATAGGGATTGGGGAACAGCTAAAGTCCTGTTTTAATTTTTATAGAAATACACGGAGTTTTTATTGACTTGGAGGATGTCTACCCCCGGTCCAGAGAATCTATTTTCAATTGTACCAGGCCATTCATCATCTGGAGGTGCTATCGGGTCCGGAACCGCCAAAGGTATGTTGAGGCATAAAGAACGTACAGTCAGCTACATTAAGCCCTCTTCTCCCAATGAGGAAATTCTTCGGGAGATTAGGGCAAAACAGATTTGTGGCTGGCTGACGTCATTGCCTCAATGAAAACCACTACCAAAAGATTATTCAGGCGGTTTCGGATGATCTGCCTCCTTTTGATGAAGTGGCCTTATCGAAAGCAATGGCATACAGCAAAAGAGGTACAAACGTAAAATAACAGATTCCTCTTTATTGTCTTTTAGAAAAATTGTGTACAAGAATTTTCTGGACCAGGATGTTGGATCGGCACCCTCCAATCCAATTTCACAACAGGAAGAACCTCATTCCACTGAGCCGCAGGGGAATTACAATCATCGTTGGATGTGCCCCTTAGCGTTACCCAGAGGAAGAGGAAAGCCGTGACTCGACCGACCTCTCCGGGATTCAAAACCTTGAGCCGGTAGGACCACAGGTGTCTTCCACTCAGGCTGACTCTACCCCTCCTATTGGTTTGAGGGTGTCCTAGCCTCTGCCGAGCCTCCAAAAATCATTACAAAAATCCAAAACAAACAGTCGGGCAGATGATGAATGACAAACTTGTCAGTACTGAAGCCCCACAACAATCTTTAACATCTATATTAAATAATCCAAATCCTTTACATCATCCTAAATGGATGGAGGCTTTAGGTATAGAGGAGGATATTAGGGTCATTCTGACGGACGGCTCTGTCATCCTTGAAAAATACGGGCGACGGGTTGGATAATTAATTTTGCTACCGGTGAGACAATTGAGCAATGTGTGGGCTGGGTCAAACGATCGAGAGAGACAACGGCGGAGGTGGTGGTGGCTTTTTAGGCCTAAACCACATTATTCAAGGCCCGGTCTCTGACTTTGATAAAGTGTTTTCCCAGCTGATTAAAAACATGAAGCATTGTTTCCGGTGGCGGATCATTATCTATCCCTGCTGCCACCAGTATATGATGGGCATATGGGACAAAAATTAGAGGAATTTAATTCGCCATTAAAAACATTCTAAATTGGTAGATGGCGTGTTCCCATGTGCTCATCTAAATTTAAAGAAAACATCTTCATCGGCCAAGGCAATACTTACAAAAGAATCGGCGGTGAGGTTGGTTGACTCATGGGGGTCTCGGATCTAGATGGGCTTGCCCTCCCTAGGACTAACCTTAAGGTCCGTGGGGTGGTGGCTTATCTAGCATCCGACGCCTAAACTTAAGACTCTCTTTCTTCCTGTTGTTTTAGATGGGCCTACCCCTACTGCAAACCCTAAACTTAAAGTCAGTGGGGTAGGGCTATTTAGTAACTAGAGCCCTGATGTTAAGATAGTGGGAGGGCAGCAAGATTAGATTTAATAATGTCCTCTCCACTATTGGCCTAGTTATTTTATTTTCTTTGTGTGTTTCTTTTTAGCCCTATTAAATTCCTAATTTTAAATTTTATTCCTTTTCCCTAGTTTTATCTAGATGGATAGCCCTTTTAGTATTTTTTAAGCCAATTTTTAGTATAGATTTGTTAACCCTTTTTAGAATTTTTTAGGGACCATTTTTAGAAACTATTTTTAGACTAATTTTGAGGTAGTTTTAAAATTTATTTAAATTAATTTATACACTACTTGATGGTCTTTTTAGAGTTTTAGAAAATGGTCTATTTTAAATTATTTTTAGGGGATATTTAAATATTTTTTTGGCTTTTAGGGATAAGTGGGATGCGGGGTATAAAAATAGTAATATTGGACATCAGAGTGTACCAGTGCGTTGGTGTACCCCAAATCGGGTACACTATTTCTCCATTAACCCTAACCTAACCCAGCCAGTGTCCACTGATGTCTCCTCGGCACCCCACAATATTTTATATAGCAAGCACTAAGCCTAAGGATATTTTTATCATTTTAAAGCTAAATGGAGGTTTCAGTATTTATTTACTTATTTATTTATTTATTTAGGTATTTATTTAAATTTAGATACTGATTCGCATAGTAGATTTTAGCTTATTGTTTAATTTTATAATAGGCTACTACTAGATTAGTGTTTGTTTAAATATTTATTTATTCCTATTTTTAAATACATTATGGGCTGGTTTTAGAGAGTGTAGCTAGGGGGATGAATTTTCTTTGGGGATTAGGGCATTTATTTAATTCGATTTTAATTATTTATTGTGGACTTTGCCTTCTCTTCTCTTTTCGCGCTATCTCTTTAAGGGCAGCACACGACAGCCAAGTCAATTAAGAGGGGTGGGGCTAACGAACACCTGGGACAAGCCCAAACATATAAATCCTTCACCTAGCAGGGCTCAACACTCCTTTGAAAAGCTCTAGCCGAGCGAAACGTCAGGAGAGGGAGTCCTGCTAACCTTTTTTATCTCTTTTTCTCTTTTAGTGCACAAAAGATAGGATTAGGTCTGAAAGTTTGTTACTTACCTGATTTTAAAACCTTTTTGCAATTTTTTAATGATATTTATTAAAGATTGAATATTTTAACTGTTTTTCTTAGCTTTAACCTTTTTTAGTTTTCAGGATCCTGAATTGTAAGTATTTATTTTGTTACTTTATAAGACACATTTTTACATACATTTTCACACATTTTTCTCCTTTTTCCCTTCTTTTTTGAATTTTTATTAAAGGTTTTTGCAGTATTTTTATATTTTCACATATTTTTTCCACTAGGTTTTAATTACAGTTACTTAGTTTTTATTGCACTTTTTTAGTTTTTACTTTTTCACCAATTATATTCCCTTTTCAATCCTTTCCTTTAGTTAAAATAAAATAAATACTTACCTTTTTAAAAAACACTTACCTTCAGATCCTGTAAAAATTCTGGTTACATCCTGGGGCTTGAGGGACAGTACAGTCAATCAACCTTGGTGAGTCATCTTTTCAATTTTTCTTTCTTTCTTGTTGGTGGTTTCTTGGTTGTTGTTGTGTTGTCCTTTTGTTGGTGGTGATAGGGATTGGGGAACAGCTAAAGTCCTGTTTTAATTTTTATAGAAATACACGGAGTTTTTATTGACTTGGAGGATGTCTACCCGCCGGTCCAGAGAATCTATTTTCAATTGTACCAGGCCATTCATCATCTGGAGGTGCTATCGGGTCCGGAACCGCCAAAAGGTATGTTGAGGCATAAAGAACGTACAGTCAGCTACATTAAGCCCTCTTCTCCCAATGAGGAAATTCTTCGGGAGATTAGGGCAAAACAGATTTGTGGCTGGCTGACGTCATTGCCTCAATGAAAACCACTACCAAAAGATTATTCAGGCGGTTTCGGATGATCTGCCTCCTTTTGATGAAGTGGCCTTATCGAAAGCAATGGCATACAGCAAAAGAGGTACAAACGTAAAATAACAGATTCCTCTTTATTGTCTTTTAGAAAAATTGTGTACAAGAATTTTCTGGACCAGGATGTTGGATCGGCACCCTCCAATCCAATTTCACAACAGGAAGAACCTCATTCCACTGAGCCGCAGGGGAATTACAATCATCGTTGGATGTGCCCCTTAGCGTTACCCAGAGGAAGAGGAAAGCCGTGACTCGACCGACCTCTCCGGGATTCAAAACCTTGAGCCGGTAGGACCACAGGTGTCTTCCACTCAGGCTGACTCTACCCCTCCTATTGGTTTGAGGGTGTCCTAGCCTCTGCCGAGCCTCCAAAAAATCATTACAAAAATCCAAAACAAACAGTCGGGCAGATGATGAATGACAAACTTGTCAGTACTGAAGCCCCACAACAATCTTTAACATCTATATTAAATAATCCAAATCCTTTACATCATCCTAAATGGATGGAGGCTTTAGGTATAGAGGAGGATATTAGGGTCATTCTGACGGACGGCGCTCTGTCATCCTTGAAAAATACGGGCGACGGGTTGGATAATTAATTTTGCTACCGGTGAGACAATTGAGCAATGTGTGGGCTGGGTCAAACGATCGAGAGAGACAACGGCGGAGGTGGTGGTGGCTTTTTAGGCCTAAACCACATTATTCAAGGCCCGGTCTCTGACTTTGATAAAGTGTTTTCCCAGCTGATTAAAAACATGAAGCATTGTTTCCGGTGGCGGATCATTATCTATCCCTGCTGCCACCAGTATATGATGGGCATATGGGACAAAAATTAGAGGAATTTAATTCGCCATTAAAAACATTCTAAATTGGTAGATGGCGTGTTCCCATGTGCTCATCTAAATTTAAAGAAAACATCTTCATCGGCCAAGGCAATACTTACAAAAGAATCGGCGGTGAGGTTGGTTGACTCATGGGGGTCTCGGATCTAGATGGGCTTGCCCTCCCTAGGACTAACCTTAAGGTCCGTGGGGTGGTGGCTTATCTAGCATCCGACGCCTAAACTTAAGACTCTCTTTCTTCCTGTTGTTTTAGATGGGCCTACCCCTACTGCAAACCCTAAACTTAAAGTCAGTGGGGGTAGGGCTATTTAGTAACTAGAGCCCTGATGTTAAGATAGTGGGAGGGCAGCAAGATTAGATTTAATAATGTCCTCTCCACTATTGGCCTAGTTATTTTTATTTTCTTTGTGTGTTTCTTTTAGCCCTATTAAATTCCTAATTTTAAATTTTATTCCTTTTCCCTAGTTTTATCTAGATGGATAGCCCTTTTAGTATTTTTTAAGCCAATTTTTAGTATAGATTTGTTAACCCTTTTTAGAATTTTTTAGGGACCATTTTTAGAAACTATTTTTAGACTAATTTTGAGGTAGTTTTAAAATTTATTTAAATTAATTTATACACTACTTGATGGTCTTTTAGAGTTTTAGAAAATGGTCTATTTTAAATTATTTTTAGGGGATATTTAAATATTTTTTTGGCTTTTAGGGATAAGTGGGATGCGGGTATAAAAATAGTAATATTGGACATCAGAGTGTACCAGTGCGTTGGTGTACCCCAAATCGGGTACACTATTTCTCCATTAACCCTAACCTAACCAGAGGTGTGAAAAGAAGAGGGGTTTAAATCAGGGGAGTGAAATAAGGGTGAAAAAAAAGGGGGTTTAAATTTAGGGCAGAAAAAATAGGTGTGAAAAGAAAGTTAACTCCGGGGATTGAAATAAGGATGAAAAAAAAGGGTTAATTCAGGCAGCTAAAAAAGGGATGAAAAGAAGGGTTAATTCAGGAGCTAAAAAGGGGGTGAAAAAGGGGTTAAATTTAGGAACTAAAAGGGGGAAAAGAAAAAGGGGTTTAAATTAGGGGAGAAAGTAGGTGGAAAAAAAAAGAGTTAACCCAGGGCGTGAAATAAGGAGAAAAAAAAGGGGGTTTAAATTTAGGGGAGAAAAGTAGGTGGAAAAAAAAAGGTTATTCAGGGCATTGAAAGGATGAAAAAAAAGGGTTAATTCAGGGATAAAAAAGGGATGAAAAAAAAAAGGGTTAATTCAGGCAGCTAAAAGGCGTGAAAAAAAAGGGTTAATTCAGGGCAGCAAAAAAGGGGGGGAACAAGAAGGGGTTAATTCAGGCGCTAAAAGGCATGAAAAAGAAGAGTTTTTGGAGCAAAAAGGCATGAAAAAGGGGTTTAAATTTAGGCAGCTAAAGGGGGGTGAAAAAAAAAGGGTTAATTCAGGCAACAAAAGGGGTGAAAAAGAAGGGGGTTTAAATTCAGGGCAGAAAAGTAGGGGGAAAAGAAGGGGTTAACTCAGGGGAGTGAAATAAGGATGAAAAGAAGGGTTTAAATTTAGGGCAGAAAAGTAGGGGGAAAAGAAAGAGTTAACCCGGCATTGAAATAAGGATGAAAAGAAGGGTTAATTAGGGCGGAAAAAAAATTTAAAAGATTTTAAATTAGGGATGAAAAGTAGGTGTGAAAAAAGAGTTAACTCAGGGCGGAAATAAAGGGTGAAAAAGAAGGGGTTTAAATTAGGGCAGAAAAATGGTGAAAAGAAAGGTTAACTCAGGGCATTGAAAAAAGGGATGAAAAAGAAGGGGAATTAGGGAGCTAAAAGGCTGAAAAAAAGGGTTAATTCAGGCAACTAAAAAAACGGAAAAAAATTTAACAGGGCAGAAAAGAGGTGTGAAAAAAAAAGGGTTAACTCAGGGCGGGGAAAAAAGGATGAAAAAAGAAAGGTTAATTCAGGGCGAAAATTGGGGGAAAAAAAAGAGTTAACTCAGGGGGTGAAATAAGGATGAAAAGAAGGGGGTTTAAATTTAGGGCAGAAAAGTAGGGTGAAAAAGAAAAGTTAACTAGGGCATTGAAATAAGGGAAAAAAAAAGGGTTAATTCAGGCAGCAAAAGGCATGAAAAAAAAGGGGGTTTTAGGCAGCTAAAAAGGGGTGAAAAAAAAAGGGTTAATTCAGGCAACTAAAAGGCGTGAACAAGAAGGGGAACAGGGCAGAAAAGTAGGTGGAAAAAAAGAGTTAACTCAGGGGGGGAAATAAAGGGTAAAAAGAAGGGTTAATTCAGGGCAGAAAAAGTAGGTTAAAAAAAAAAGAGTTAACTCCGGGGAGAAAAAGGATGAAAAAGAAGGGGGTTTAAATTCAGGAGCTAAAAGGCATGAAAAAAAAGGGTTAATTCAGGCAGCTAAAAGGGCGTGAAAAGAAAAGGGGTTTAAATTAGGGGAGGGGGGTGAAAAGAAGGGTTAATTCAGGCAGCTAAAAAGGGATGAAAAAAAGAACAGGCAGCTAAAAGGCATGAAAAAAAAAGGGTTAATTAGGGAGCTAAAAGGGCGGAAAAGAAGGGTTAATTAGGGAACTAAAAGGGGTGAACAAGAAGGGTTAATTCAGGGCAGAAAAAGTAGGTGTGAAAAGAAGAAGTTAACTCAGGGCATTGAAAAAGGATGAAAAAAGGGGGTTTAAATTAGGCATAAAAAGGCATGAAAGAAGGGTTTAAATTTAGGCAGCTAAAAGGCTTGAAAAGAAGGGGTTAATTCAGGCAGCTAAAGGGGGTGAAAAAAAAGGGGGTTTAAATTAGGGCAGAAAGTAGGTGTGAAAAGAAGAGTTAACTCAGGGCATTGAAATAAGGATGAAAAAAAAGGTTAATTCAGGCAGCTAAAAGGATGAAAAGAAGGGTTAATTCAGGCAGCTAAAAGGGGGGAAAAAAAAAGGGTTAATTCAGGCCCTAAAAGGCTGAACAAGAAGGGTTAATTTGGGCGAAAAGTAGGTGTGAAAAGGGAAAATTAACTCAGGGGGGAAATAAGGGTGAAAAAAAAAGGGTTAATTGGGGGAGAAAAGAGGTGTGAAAAAAAAAGAGTTAACTCCGGGGATTGAAATAAGGATGAAAAAAAGGGGGTTTAAATTTAGGCAGCAAAAAAGGGATAAAAGAAAGGGTTTAAATTCAGGCAGCTAAAAGGGGGGAAAAGAAGGGTTAATTAGGGGAGCAAAAGGGGTGAAAAAAAGAAGGGTTAATTCAGGCAGCTAAAGGCATGAAAAGAAGAGTTAATTCAGGCGCAAAGGCAGAAAAAAAGGGTTAATTCCCCGGCGCTAAAGGGAAAAAAAAAGAAGGGTTAATTCCCCGGCAATAAAAAAGGTGAAAAAGAAGGGTTAATTAGGGCAGAAAAGTAGGTGTGAAAAAGAAGAGTTAACTAGGCTGAAATAAGGATGAAAAGAAAGGGGGAATTCAGGGCAGAAAAGGGGAGATTTTTGAAAAAAAAGAGTTAACTCAGGGCGGGTAAGGTGAAAAGGGGGGTTAATTAGGGGGAAAAGGGTTTAAAAAAGGGGGGATGAAAAAGGGAAAAAAAAGGGGGTTAATTCAGGGCAGAAAAGTAGGTGGGAAAAAAAGAGTTAACTCGGCATTGAAATAAGGATAATGTGAAAAGAAAAAGAGTTAATGGGGGGTGAAAAAGGATGAAAAGAAAGGGGAACAGGGCGGAAATAAAAGGGGTGAAAAAGATGGGTTAAAGGGGTAAAAAGTGAGTTAAAAGAAAGGTTAACTAGGGCAGGTATTAAAAAGAAAATTAAATAAATTTAAAGGGTAAAAAAAAGGGGGTTTTCAGGGGGGTAAATAGGGTGAAAAATGGGTTAACAGGGATGAAAATATGGAAAAAAAATTTCTAGGGGCACTAAAAGTAAAAAAAGGGGTTAATTGGGCAGCAAAAAAGGGGTGAACAAAAGGGTTTTCGGGTAAAAAATGAAAAAGAAAGGGTTAATTCGGCAGCTGGCTTAAAAGAAAGGAATTGGGGGCAAAAAGGGGTAAGATTTTCCCAAAGTGGCAAAAGGATGTAGGAAGGGGGACCAAAGGGGGGGGGGGGGGGGGGGGGGGGGGGGGGGGGGGGGGGGGGGGGGGGGGGGGGGGGGGGGGGGGGGGGGGGGGGGGGGGAAAAAAAAAAAAAAAAAAAAAAAAAAAAAAAAAAAAAAAAAAAAAAAAAAAAAAAAAAAAAAAAAAAAAAAAAAAAAAAAAAAAAAAAAATTATTTCTAAAAATTTTTTTTACAAAAACAAAAAACCCAAACCCAAAAAAAATTTTTTCCCAAAAATTTTTTTTCCGGTTTTTTCATTTTAGGGTTTTTTTTCTACCTTGCTTTTTCGAAAAAAGTTTTTTTTTTTGAAGGGAAAAATTTTTTTTTTTTCCCTAATTTTTTTTTTTAAACTGTGCT
>NW_024381437.1:0-7841 GCF_016835505.1 Polypterus senegalus
AAAATGAAAAAAATTTTTTTTGTAACATTTAACTATTTCGACATATTTATTTATTTGTTAATTTATTAAATCAAATGCTTCAAAGTGTTAATTATTTTTATGTTAATACATAGTTTTTTTTTCAATAAATCCTCCCTTTGAATTCGCCTCCCCCACCAACCTAAATTTCCAAAAGAAAGGTAGGAGATATGGGTTCAAATTTTCTTTAAAAAACAGACCCCTAAGTTCTAAACCCCCCGCCCCTCTCTTGGACGGAAAAAAACATCTCCCCCATAATTCCAGAGAGGGAAAGATTTTCCCCCCTATCCAACAACAAAATCATAATTAATCAGAATACAGATAAAATTGAATAAATGGGAAAAAAAATTCCATGGGGTTAAAGAGAATAATACAAAATAAGGTTTATAAAAATAATAAAACAATTGTCCATAAAAAATTTTTTGTTCTTCGTTGGAGAAATAATTTTTTAAAACTTTTTTTCTTCAACAGGTTTTTTCCATAGGGGGTCCCCCATGGGGGGGTTTGCCTTCCCGGGAGTTTTTTTGGCCTTTTTAAATTTTATCACCCAAAAAAAAAGGATGTCTGGCCTTAGGGCTTTTTAACAAATCTGCTTCATCTGTTTTATAGAAGCTTGGGGGTACCCTCTTTTGGTCCATGAGGCCCCTTTTTGGAACTCGAGTGGTGTTTTGGGTGATATGGTTGTGCTGCCTTTTTAGCTTTTTGGCTTTTTTCACCCAAAAGGTTTTTCCCCTGCTTTCCCATCTTTTGGGAAAACCTCAGGAAAACCGGGTCCCCAGGCCTGATTGGGTGTTCAGGTTCTTCTGGAACAGGCGCCTTTTTTTTCCTGTGAATAAAATTTTATGGATATGTTAGCCCATATAGCACGCATTTCAAGCTCGTTGTTTTGGGGGAACCTTTTTCCCCCTTTAAACGTGTAGGAATTTGACCAGTAAGCATTTTTACAGGAGCATCACTTGTTAGTTTGCAACGATAAAAGTTAAAGCAATTTAAAGTTCCCAATTTAAAACCAGTGTCTGGGGGATTTAGCTATTTTATTTTTTTGGGTTTGCTCATTCCACCATTCCCCCTTTATTGGGGTGGTACACACCGTCTTTGTTTTTTCTCAGCATTTAAACCTTCTTAATTGTTTTTTTTAATTAAGGCTGACCCTTTTCTGAGCTGGGTATTGCGGGATGCCAAAAACCTCAGTAACTTTCTTGTCAAAATATTCACTGATAAAATTTGTATGAAAAGTCAATTAAAGAGCCCAACAAAAAACGAGATTTTAAAAAATTTTTATCGAATTTTTTCTGAAAATTAAGTTTTTTTAATTAAAATAATGATTTTATCAGAAAATGTAGACTTTTTAATGTCAATAAAACCGGGCCCGGGGAAATCTTTGTAAAAAATTTCAGCAGTTTTCAAATTCCAAATGACACCAAAACACTGGCATGAATTTTCCTTAAAGTATTCCTTGTCCCTAAACCAACAAATAACTTTCTTTCCCCCTTTTGTCCTGCTTGTTATTTTAAAAAAGGTAAAGGGTCACCCCTGAAAAATTATATTCACGCAGCAATTAATAATATGGTTTTTGTAAGACACTTAAAACAAATTTAAAAATGTTGTTTCTTTATTACAATATATTTCTAGGTAAGAAATTGTTTAATTATATATTATATTATGACAATAATTTGAGTTTTTAAAAACATGGAGAGTTAACGGGTTTTTAAATTTGCTTAACATCCATCAACTAGAGATGGGGGGATGGGGGATGAGGCACAGTACCCCACTTCCCTGAATGCAGAGATCCCACTGATTAGGGGAATTTTGTTCATCACTAATTTTTAAAAAGTAATAAGAAGTTCGAATAAGTCAAATAACCATTTTCATGGTGAAAGAAAAACAAAGAGCCTAGTAATGATAAAATACAATTCTAATTGATTTATGAAAATATTAACTATTTAAATGTGCATAATGGAACAGTGGTGGGGGAAAAAAAAAACAGGGGCAAGAAAGGAAGAATTTAACAAACAACAAATGGACACAATGAGGAAAAATTTTAAAATATTGCCAATGCACCGAAGGCAGGGAATGAAAAAAGTGGTGGGGGAAAATACTGTTATTTTCATAGTCATAGTCTGTTTGCTTTGGCCAAGTCAGGAGAATTATGTTTTTTTCAGTCTCCAGTTATTTTTTGGGTTTCATTTCTCAAGTCATTTGGGGAAACAATTTATTCCCAAATACCATAAGAATGGTAAAGAGTGCGCTTGTTCACCACCCCTTTTTTAAGTAACTATGTGTTTTGTTTACCAAAACAGCCTTTTCCCGCTAATTATCTGATAATTAGAAGAATACACAAAAAAATCAAACTAAAAATATAAAATTGTAGATATTGCATATTTACTCTGTGAATGTCACCTCATTTAGTGTGTTTAAATCACGGGGTCAACAGTTGTTAAACTTGTAAATACGGAAGTCCGAGTTATGGATACCCCAATATGAACAACTCATACTTACGAACGGGACCGCAGCTGCTCCTTCATTTGTCTGGGAGACGTGGACACAGGCCTAGTAACTGTCGCCCATCATCTTTGGGCCTGGGGACACTGAAGCGGTGGCTGGTCGGGGGCTGGAGGAGGGTGGTTTGCTGTTTTCACAGTGTAGTGTCTCTCGGGAGCTCCAGTGATGAATGGGCGGTGGCGACTATTCATTTTCAGTGTCCGCAAGTGGCGCATGCGGGGACCGGGTCCCCTAGTCACGGTGCCGCAGCTACCGTTTCCCAAAAAAGACCCATCTCTAAAAATAAGTCCCAGAGATTTCAGGCTGCTTTTTTAAAATAAGTCCACCCAAAATAAACCCTCACAAGATCGGATGAAAAGTGCAGGGGCACACGTGTGCCGCTGTGCCTGAAACATCTATTAAATTGGAGGACACCTTGCCAAATCTCTGAAAAAAATGTTTAATGATTACATCCATCAATTAGATGCTCCATTTCACGCATCGGTGCAAGAAGAAACAAAACCTGAACGGGGCATCAGCTCATGCAAGGGGGAAAACAAGCACACAAAAACACTAACATCATTGTAAACCACCATATCCCCAAACCTTCATGTCTTTGGATGGAAAATTGAGCACACTGTGGAAACCCACCAGGGAAAATAAGCAAACTCCAAGCAGGGGATACAAGGAACGGACTCCCTGCGAGAAAAGCAGTTTTCGCTCTGCCACCGTGCCACCCTAAATGTGTAACTATTAAGTATTCATTATTTAAACAAAATTAACGATTTATCTGTAAAATGTAACTTATATTTTAATGCATTTATGATGAAAGTGATATCAAGTATAAATCTAAGAATTCTAATGTGCAGAGAGCTGGAATATCATAAATTTAATGTGTTCGTGTGGAATCTATTGCTGCTTGCCTGCTGTCAGGTCAGGAGTAAAAAACCCGAAGCGGGAGTGATAACAACTGGGCAGTTTTAAGATGATGTTTGCAACAGTCTACTTTAATTATAAAATAATACGAGGTTAAAGCGGACATTTCAAGTTTAACAAATTTCCACTTTAATCACAAAATAGACTTTCCCTTTTGTCCTAATTTTTTTCTGTGGCTCAAATACGCTGCTGTACATTCTGATGGTACAAGGTGCAAAAAAAAAGACAGCACAGAAGATGGGTGTGAGACTTTTAAAAAAAGGGATATCATGTAAAAACTTTGGGAATATACGATGCGGGGATAAAAAAGCACCATAAAATGCATTTGTATGTCGGCATTTTGCTTCATCACATCGAACCATTCATCAATCATTGAAGCACTTATGTCGATCCGGGAGGATCCAAAGCAGCTGAGGTAGCAAGAAATTCAGGATGGAATTAGGGTTTGAATATGGAGAATTATGATGATATTCCCGAAGAATATTGTTGCACATGAATAAAATAAGCCCAGTGCATCTTTCAACAAAAATTAATATAAGACCTGGTCTTATTTTTTGGGGAAAGACGTACTGCTCCTGACTGGACAGAGGCTGGATGGGGAGAGGGGCATTTACTGTTTGCCCTCCACACAGCCTCAGATGTCCCTAGAACGGCTGCCCGTTTGTTCTCAGTGGTGGCTGGTGATGCTGGAAGTGGTGACCCAGTTGTGGCTGAACGGAAGCCATCGAGGGTGAATGGGTGGCTTGGGCAGCATTGTAGTGTGCCTCGGGTGGCCCAGAGTATGGTAGTAAGAAATGTGAGTGATACCACAAGAAAAATGGTAGCTGAGGAATAAAAGAAAAATGTTGGCACAAAAATGGTATGAGGCTGAAAGATAAGCATCTCAAGAGCAGTAGATGAGAAGACTGTTGAGAAATAATTATTTTCCAGGAATGTTTGATGAGAGAAAAACTGGGAAAAATCAACTCCAAAGTTCATCATTTTGGTTGTTAAGATGAAACGTGGTCTTGAATGAGAAGATGCAATAGGGCATCAGTAAGTCACCGCAGTGAATGCTCTAATGTAGCAGTGAATGCTCTAACATAGCAGGACAGCACCTGTAGCAGAAGAAACAACTCCAATATTTGCTCGCCTGTGCTTTTCAACATCTTCTTCTTCTCGACTGCTCTTGTTAGGGTTGCCACAGCAGATCATCTTCTTCCTATCTTTCTGTCCTCTGTATCTTGTTCTGTTACACCAATCACCTGCATGTCCCTCTCACTACATCCATACACCTTCACTTAGGCCTTCCTCTTTCCTCTTCCTTTTCAGCTCTATCCTTAGCATCCTTCTCCCAATATACCCAGCATCTTTCTCTGCACATGTCCAAACTAGCGCAATCTCGCCTCTTTGACTTTGTCTCCAAACCATCCAACCTGAGCTGACCCTCTAATATGTCCTCATTTCTAATCCTGTCCATCCTTGTGACACCCAATGCAAATCTTAGCATCTTTAACTCTGCCACCTCCAGCTCTGTCTCCTGCTTTCTGGTCAGTGCCACTGTCTCTAACCCATATAACATAGCTGGTCTCACTACCATCCTGTTGACCTTCCCTTTCATTCCTTGCTGATATCCGCTCTGTCACAGATCACTCCTGACACTCTTTCCACCCATTCCTTCCTGCCAGCACTCTCTTTTTTATCTCTCTTCCACAATCCCCATTACTCTGTACTGTTGATCCCAAGTATTTAAACTCATCCACCTTCGCCAACTCTGTGGCTTTTCAACATACATTTCAAAATTTAATATTGAAATCAAATGCCATTATCAATAGGCCACAATGCATACACTTAATCCAAAGAGGCACTCAAACTAGGTGAATAAGTGATGAGTCAGGCAGACTAGAAGAAGTCGGCTTTTAAGTGATAAAATCTGTCGACTATAGCTGTTTTACCACATAATTTACCAATCCAGTCAGAATAGCCTTGTCTGCACATTTAATGAGCAAGCTGTTATTGTAATGCATTATACATCTAATAACACACAATGTGAAGAGGAAAAGAGCATTTCTGCTGATACTGATGGAGGACAGCCCTGAACTCACTTACAGATACTGGCTGCTGGTCTGTAGTAAACTTTAATAACCATTGACCCGAGTGTGATTAACTCCAGTACCTATCGGTGTCACTACCAGGCAGCTTGCCCAGTCATAAAGAGCAGATTTTACATATGAATGAGTTTGCTTTTATTTTAGCTTTTGCATTGCATCTACATTTGGATTATTGACAGCTCAACAGTTTTTCGTTTGGGGTTGGTTTCAACTGAGCAGACTAATGAAAAGGACTATATTTTCTGCTTTTTAAATGAAAATTACATATTATTATATTGCATGCAGGATGAAATGCCCCTCATAACCTCGTAGGAGTAAAAGACTTGCCACAATTCATCAGTTCATCATAATTATAAAAATGGAAATGACTGCTGGCCATTGTTCAAAGCATTATTAAGTTACAATCCAGCAGATGGTTATTTTGCCCGGCAAGAATATACCCCTGCTCTTGCTTTTAACAACAGAATAAACATTTCATCAAAATAAAGGTTTAACATTTTGAAGAATTGTGACACTGAACAGCATCTTAGGACATAAGCAAAATGTCAGAAAATATATCCATAAATAAAACCTTGTAAACAAACAGTATTCTTATTTTATATTTACATGATGTTATTTTTCAAAGATAACTGTGCCTTTAGATTGATTTTCTAATAAAAATTACTGTACTTGAGCACTTTATTGGCTCATTAGTAATGTGAATATTTATAGCTCATTAGTTCTGTTATATACAAGCTTACATGATAAGATGCTAGACTTAAATATTCAAATTACAACCTGGGGGTACAGTACATGAAAGTGGGCTTTCTGGACTTGAGTAAAGAGAATCCTTTGACAAAAAAGAGATTTTTTCATTGGGGCTAAGCAAAACTGAATCAAATAGTTTTGGGTTACTATGGTCCTTAAGGGAAAAAATACTTTCTAAAACAATTTTTAGGTTTCACAATACTATGCAAGTGTAGAAATGAAATCTATAAGGATGAACTTTAAATTTCAAGTAAGAATAATTCATCTGCCCCAACTGCTCTTTGAAATGGAATCTAGTCTATATCAATAAATACTGAATAGAAGCAAGGAAAGGATAGTCTAGATCAGAGCAAGTCTATCAATGACTTTGATAAATTTGCTTTCCCAGAATGAACAACAAAATCATTTAAGTTAAAATCCCTAGAGTCAAAGCTTGGGACTCAATTCAATTCTCAATCAATCAATCTTTATTTTATATAGTGCATGTTAGAATCAAAACTTTAAGCTGCTTTAAGTAAAAATTCAAAGTCACAAAACAGCAAATTGTAGTACAAATAATTCAATCCATTCAATCCTTATTGAAGCTGCCTAATTCACTTCAGGTCAAAGGCAAAAATTCAAATGCCTGATAAATCCCAAGGAAATAAACACACTTGAAAAGTACATAAGGTAAGGGTGATATTTGAGTCAGCAAGTCCGCAACAGTACAATAAATACAAAAGAGTTTAAAAAATGCTTATCTGCCCATAATGGGATAATGTATGTGTCTTTAAGAAAATATGTTGTTGATGTAAATACGTTTAGAGTCTGTCATAAAAACCTGATAGGTTGCAGTTTGTGATATATAAAAATTTATGAACTGCATTTTCCTATTGCAACTCTATAATTTTGCTATATGAAATACAGTTTGATTGACTGATTGCGTAACTGAAAACCTAGGGTTAGGTTAAATAATATATGTTTGTCATTACAACATTGGATATTTTTACATGGTCTGAGGCACAAACATATAATAATTTTGAATATCGGCATAATCTGTTTTTCATTTGACATCTTTTTACATATTGAGAAAGTCAAACAAACATAAAAGTTTAAACAGAACTATTCAAATTGACAGAAAATCAAGACTGAATAGCATAACCTCAATGGTGAATAACACATTAGCTGCATTAAAATGTTTTTCAAAGAAGGAGACCAAGGCAAAGTCAAATGTGATGCATGATTGGACATAATATTTTGAGGGAAAAGTTTTTTTTCAAAACATTTACAGACAAATTGACATAAAATAAATTGTAATTTAAGTTATATTCAAAATCGGTTAATCAAATCTGTCAAATAAATAAGAAAAACAAACTGAATGTTTCTTCAAGTAGTTAACAATAAGGTAAAAAACAGACGAAGTTAGTAAGAAGTTAAATAAATTACATAGCTAATTTAAAATGAAGAACTTCAAAGTTTTCTTTAAAATTTTCCATATTAGTGTGATTTGAATTCTGTTAAACCATAATCGTGTTGCATCATAATGTTGATGAGCAAAATTATGAAAAAGGGGCCTTTTTATTGAAAATT
>NW_024381438.1:0-25877 GCF_016835505.1 Polypterus senegalus
GTGATTACGTGAGAGGCTTGATGATGTCACACGAAACTACGCCCCCCACGGCTTTTGAGCTCAAGTCCATTACAGTAAATGGGGAAAAATAGTTTATAGTTATGACCATTATGCGTAGAATTTCGAAATGAAACCTGGCCAACTTTTGTAAGGAAGCTGTAAGGAATGAGCCTGCCAAATTTCAGCCTTCTACCTACACGGGAAGTTGGAGAATTAGTGATGAGTCAGTGAGTGAGTCAGTCAGTCAGTCAGTGAGGGCTTTGCCTTTTATTAGTATATATATATATATATATATATATATATATATATATATAGAGAGAGAGAGAGAGAGAGAGAGAAAGAGAGGAAAAGGGGGAGGGAGAGAGATAGAGAGAGAGAGACCTATGCTCCTTCTCGCACACTCAGGTCTGCTGATGAATGGCATTTGGTGATGCCAAATCTGCATACATTAAACCTTAATCCAGAGTTGTTTTATGTGTAGATCCTAGCTGGTAGAACAAGCTTCCCATCTCCATTAGAACTTTTAACTCCCTCAATGTATTTAAGAAGCATGTGAAGACTCTCTTTTCTATGTTAACTAATGTTGCCTTATTTTAATTTCTTATTTTGTCTTTTATTTTTCTTTTCTTTATTATGTAAAGCACTTTCAGCTACTTTTTGTATGAAAATGTGCTATATAAATAAATGTTGTTGTTGTTGTTGTTGTTGTTTTTGGTAAATTTTTGCTTAATTGATAATGACCTTGACAGGGACTTGTAACTAAGAAAGCATAACTAGCTTGCATTTTATTTTGAACTCTTCTCTTGTGATCATCAATTCTGAAACCTTGTTCAATATTAGTTCTTCCACAAAAGTCATCTAGAGCGATGCTTACTCAGTTATATTGACCTCTTTTGTAAGTTTCATTTTAGATAAAAGCCTCTGCTAAGCGAATAAAAGTAAATTTAAAGGATAGCGGTGCACATATCACAGCATCCAAATCTTAAAATTAAAACTTTAAAGGAAACACTTTGAGAAAAAACTTGTGCGGAGCATTGTAACTTTAAAAATGTCTGACTTTGATTTCCTTTTGGTTTCAACTTTGCACTTTGATGATCTGCTCTGCAATGCTATGGCACCCTGTGCAGAGATTGTTCCTGCCTATACTGGCTGGGATTGGCTGCAGCACCCCCATGAACCTGTTCTGCGAATGATTGAGTGACTGACTTTGATGATCAGTATTGCTATTAGCACATCAACCATAGCTCTTGTGTCCAACTTTTCTTTTTCATTCGTCCTTGGACTCCTGCTCAATCTAGCATTTTATATTTCTGACATTAAAAAACTGCAACAAACTTTAAATGTGACTTAGTTTTAAATTTAAACCTTCACAGGGAGATTTGTTTATTTACTTCCACAAAATGAAATGTTTTGTATGCCAAATACATTTATAGTGATTGCAGAATGAAATTTGAGTTATTTTCCTCATTTTTGTAGCAGGTTATTTTGCAATGTGTGCTCTACCAGAAGTGTACACTTTTCAGGCTTTTGTGTTGCCTCCTCCTTCATTGCTCTGTCTACCAGAAAAGCCTTACAAAGTGAGACAAAAATTAGCTTGGAGAGTGGAACCTTTGAATGCCCTGAAATACTTGGCTTACCTTTATAAGTAGCACTGGGTCGCCCTTTGGACTAGTAAGTACAGAAGCAGGTGGCGTTCTTTATTTGTTAGTGGTAATGGTGTGCTATTGTGATTTCAAAATAACTCAGTTAAGACTAGCACAGAAACATACTGTAGATAAAGGTATCCTTAAGAAATGCATAACAAATACCACACATACAAATCATATATAGCTCCCAACTTGTTTCATTGCTCCTGGAGGTGTTGAATTATTTATTTATTTATTTAAGTGACCTTTACCAGCTCATTATTCAATCAAGTAGTATGTTTACAACTGCATTTTACAGCTACTTCTTTTCTACATTTTTCCTGTGTCTCCATGGAGGTTTAGAGGAGCTTACCTTTGAGCCTGTCACACACAGTAAGGTCGTGCTGCCATTGGTGTTGGTAATTAAATAGTTCTGCTTCTCAAACCCCAAGCATATTTACTTCTCCTAAAACCATTTAGTCACACTTAAGGACTGCAGTTGCCAGATCTCTTTGACTTGAGAATGTCAAATTACACACCTAGGAATCACTTCAATTGACAGATTACACAACTTCCTAAGATCAGGTTTACATTTTCGAAATGCCATTAGCTTGATGTATTGTATTTATATAGCAAATTAACATGCTACCTGAGTGTATTAATATTTTCCAGGAATGGTAACCTCAGTCACAGTTTTAGTCCTGCTGTTGTATTCTGCTGCGGTATGACAAACATGAGATGGACATATATGGGATGGACATACTACATGGACATGATGATCTGATGGACATACTGCCTTTCTTCTGTTTTCATTCATTGATTGTCAAATGGCATGCACACAGGAGCCCACTGCGACAACTTAAGAAAAATTAAACCTGTTCGATTTTATCCTGGCTAGTTGCAGATGATTAGTCACTGGAGATGTCACACAACTCGCTATGATTCACTATGATTATGTAAATAAAAGCAATGACTGAAAATTGCTGGAACATAAGAACATAAGTAATTGGTCCAATGTAAGGAGACCATTCAGTTAGTCTGGCTCCTTTTTTTTAGTTAATAGTTAAACTGTCCCAATAGTTCATCCAGATACTGCTTAAAAAGTTTCAAAGTACTTTGAGCAAGGGAAATATGCTATATAAAAAATGTATTATTATTAAAGTTATTAATAAGGTTTCTGGTTTAACTACACGTTTCAGTAGTTTGTTTCATATTCCCATAAGTCTTGAGTAAAGAAGTTATTTCTGGATTCAGTTTTAAATTCACTTCCCCTTAATTTTCATTGGTGTCCTCGAGTACAGTGGAACCTCGGTTCACGACCATAATTCGTTCCAAAATTCTGGTCGTAAACCGATTTGGTCGTGAACCGAAGTAATTTCCCCCATTGGATTGTATGTAAATACAATTAATCCATTCCAGACCGTACAAACTGTATGTAAATATATTTTTTTAAAGATTTTTAAGCACAAATATAGTTAATTATACCATAGAATACACAGCATAATAGTAAACTAAATGTAAAAACATTGAATAACACTGAGAAAACCTTGAACAACAGAGAAAACAAACACTGCAAAAGTTTGCGCTATAGCGCTACGAACCACTCGCTAAAAACACTTTTTTTAATGAGTTTTAAGCACAGAGAAAAAAAATGAGCATTTGAAAAATCCATAATTTAATAAACCACCAAGAAAAGTAACATTGCAACAATGCATGCTACGAACTGATCGCTGTGAACAGAAGTGAAGTGGAGGTTAAAATTCAATAGAAAAAAAAGCCTGGTGCATTCTTTAACTGCCTTCTCGGCCTTATGTGCCCAGCCGTCTCTCTCTCTCTCGTGTGTGTGTGCATGTGTGTGTCTTTCTCTCTCTCTCGCGCGCATGTGTGTCTCCCTCTCCCGCACACGAGTGCGTGTGAGTGTCTCTCTCGCACGCGTATCTGTGTGTGTTTGTGTGTCTCTCTCTCGCTCGCTCGCTGCAAAGGTAATGCACAGGGAGAGACTGAACACATGCAGGGCGCGCACAAACAGAAAGAGAAACTGGCTTGTTCCTATACTGAGTGTGTGGTCGTGAACAGATCCAAATTTTTGGCGAACATTTTGGTCGTAAACCGATTTGTACGTGTTCCGAGACGTTCGTGAACCGAGCTTCCACTGTACGTGATTCACCATTTAGTTAAAAAGCATTAGGCTGGAACCACTCTATCAATGCCTTTGAGTCATTTAATATGATATTGGTCTAAGCAGGCAGCTGACCTGCTTTACTGTGGATCTTCATTCTTTCACTCTTTATATTCCTATTTAAAAAGTTTCCAAAAGGGAAGGTCACTTTAATACTCAGGGTTATAGGAAAATGAGGGATTTCTTTTTCTGTCCACACAGGAATTTCAAAAATAATGTAGGAAATGGTGGATGGATATGAGAAAAATGATTGATTGATTGTTGTTAGTCAATCAGTTAATTATGTATCAGTTTTGCTTTTGGTAATGCCTGTAATGAATTAAATAATTTTTGGTAAGGCTTCCACTTTATTACCTTTCCCTTTGGGAGGCAGATCCACGCCGTTAGACTTCTATCAAGGTAATTGAAGCACACTTGTTTATTAAAGAAACAGAATAATACAATTCATTGATAAACAAAAAAAATATAGAAATATGATAACTGCATATATATCGACAAAGAAAACAGGGCACAAGACAGATGAGACAAACATATAACATAGAAGATGCTGATTCTTACTCTACTGGTTATTTAGAATTATAATTTACCTTGGCAGAGATAAACATTTTTACAATAACAAGGCTGGAGGATGATTTCCAATTTTGTGTGAAGTTGTTGTTGCTGCAGGTTCAAATAGATGACTCTTCATGCTTTGGTATGTGCTCTTGTTTTTTGTCACATGGTGTGGTGTGATGTTGCCTTCCTATTCGCCGTTAGACTTTTTGCTGTATCCTCTGCAACTTCATAAGAAAAAGCATTATTCTTTCTGGCACAAGAGCACAGGTGCTGAAGTTTCATTCTTGAAGTAATGCTGCTTCTCAGACCTGGCTCGCTCACTGGCACAAAGCTTGGCTTGGGAGAGTGGATTCTAGAGCTAGTTTAGCATGTCCAGGTCTAAGGCTCTATGAAAAGCTTCTTGCAGGCCAAAGAATGTTTGTGGGAGTGGCTTCTCACCCCAAAGAAAGTGGGTCATCAGCTTGCAGCTCACAAGCAGAACATATTGTCAGCTTTCTACTCTTCATAGAGACAGAACAGATGAATGCAGCTAGGGAAGATGCAACCTCTGGTGACTGGATTAAAGTCCCTTCCAGTTACAGATCCACTGCCTGCTTATAGGCATGTTATTTTGTGCACATCCAGACACAGTTTAGTTTTCGTTTACAAGACTAAGATGAGTGTCCATTTGGGTGCCTTTTTATCTGAAGAAGTCTCGGCTGAGGTGCCAGCTCAGCTCTGATTTACACCTTTGTTATGAGATGAAGTGCAGGGCTGACCAAATTGTTGGTACGAACTGCAGTTCAACCATTTATTTAGGAACGCATGTGTTTCGGGGTTGTTGTTCAGCATAGCTAGATTTTTGTATCCCTTTAAATCTGCTGCCTTAATAGGCCTTTGTGCCACTAAAGCCTATCAAAACAAGCAATCCCCACTTTGCCCTACCTACAGTGTTGGTTCTCACCTTGCACCTGATGCTAACAGAATAGACTCCTTAGAAGTAGGATTTAATGGACTTAGCAAAGGAATGAATGAGTGAATAAATCCAGCAGAAAAACCGCTACTAATAAGAAAATAGCTCTGCTTTCTATAGCTCTACAATGAAGCTTATGAGTTTTGGCAGCCTTATAAATAGGATGTGGAATAAAAAAAAATGTAAGGCAGCAGGATTGCTGCCTTCATTAGGAGAATTGTTGATGCTCTGTTACTAACCTTCTTGCAGATATGAGATCTGAGTATCTGTAACACCCAGTGGAATTTGTGCTCAGAGGTCTCATCACTAAATAATGAAGAGCAGCCGTGAGGGAACACATGACTGTTCACAGAGGAAAAGTTCATTTCTCCGCTCACAAGGAAAAGCTTAGAAGGCCAATTTTGTACTTCTATATTTTTCTTTTCTTTTAAAATGTGTTCTTATTTTTAGCACAGTGAAACTGTTAGGAGAGGGATTAAAACAGTAATTAGCTATGAGGTATCACATTAATATTATAGAGATGGACATAGACTGTTGGCTGTTGTGGAATTAAGGGGTGCTTGTCATGTCTGACTACCCAATGTAATGGCTGGTCTTCATTCCCACTGACCTCTTGCTCTGTTCAGCATGCAAACCTGTCCAAACCTTTGGTCTGCTTTCCTTTCTCCTGTATATCAGTATTTCATCACCTCCCAACTCTAGACTCTCAATGTACTGGTTGAAACAGGCTTTTAAGTGTGAGTCCAGGAACCCTTTCGAGTAACTCTTTGTAAGTGGTTCCAGGTTACGCAGACACAACTCAAAACATCTATAAAGGATGTGATGAATTTTAATTGTTAACCAAAAAGCCATAGGATTTGACTTGTCACTCTTTATTATCAGTAATTAGTGTGGACAGGGTGCTGGCAAGGGGCTGATAAGAGCAAGGATGCAACCAAGATGCACAGGGCAGAATTAACACCCACAGGAAAACTGAATACAAGAGAAACATCCACACTGGCAGCAGGAGAGATGTCAGTGTGGGAATGCAAGGGTCAGTAGGGGTCAGTAAGAGAAATGTGTGTATTTCTCTTCTGTGGCCAGTCTAATAATATATTTGGGCTAACTCATATTGGGATAAGGATGTTAAGAATGGAGCTGCCAGGTAAGAGGAAAAGAGGAAGGCCTAAGAGGGGGTTTATGGATGTGGTAAGAGAAGACATGCATGTGGCGGATGTAAAGGAGCAAGATACAGAGGATAGTAATATATGGAAAAAGATGATCAGCTGTGGCAACCCCTAATGAGAGCAGCCAAAAGAAGAAGAATGTAGGCTGGACTTTTCTTGTGGGATTTAAAGCTGTGCCATCCTGGTGGTGCCCTTGTTCCTGGGAAATCCCTGCCAGTTTGGCACTTCTTCATAGCACCTAAAGTTTTGCAGAAATAGAATTCCATTACAGATTTTAAAAACTTGGGTCTGTCAACATTTACGAGTATGTGGAGTTCACAACTTCTCTGTTTCTTCACGAGTTTTCCCTGGGTTCTTTGGTTTCCTTCCCTATCCAAAAGATGCAGTGCTTAGCTTATTTGGAGACTACATTTTTGCCTGGTATGAATGTGTTAGTGTGTGGGCCCTGTGAAAGACTGGCACTGCCATCCATGCTTGGTTTAAGCCTTATGCCTAATGACACAGGATTACACTATGGCTGCCCGTGACTTAAAATTTGGCCAAGTTAACCTAATGCATTGATATGGTACACTGTTTATGACATTCATTAAAAGCACAAACCCTAAATCTTCTTTGCTTATCCACCTTATAAATAAACATATTCATTGTTACATTTACACAAAATTACAAATGGTTAGCAAGATCAAAATACAGTATATATCGTGAATGCCATGTTATAGGGGCTAGTGTCCCGACTAGGATGGAAGTTGGTTCCTTGCCAACAAGGAAGGCCACAATGGAAAGACTTTGATGGACAGGCATCCTGTCCGGGGATGGATACAGGTGCCTTTAATGGAAGTGAGTCCTGCTCAGAAGGACAAAAGGTGTCTACTTACAAGTTTTGTGGTTTCCCTCCGTCCTCACGATGGCAGCATCCCACTCATGACAGAGTATTTCCCGGAAACCTTGGGCAGAAGGTGGGGACCTACCTAGGACAGGGTACACACACCCACACTCTCTTACACCAGGTCAATACACCTAACACAACGTATCTTTAAAATTACCAGGACCCTAGGTCAGCCAGTCCAATTCACTCTTCTAGTAACTGAGCATGAGGAATTGTAAACCAGATGGATTATAACCACAGGTGCTTGGTTTAGAGCTGTCTGAGGTTTTTAATACTCACCCTTAAATCAGGTAACCATCCCATAGGTTTTCAAAAAGGCCACCATAGTTCCAATGTGAAAAAAAGCCTAGCATTGCTAGCCTGAAGTGGTCAAGAAATGTTTAGAAAAACTTATGCTGTCATACATCAACAACATCATTCCTGCCTCTCCAAACCCTCTCCAGAATGATGCTGTATCGCAGACCCTCCACACTGCTCTTCATCACCTTGAATGATCACAACACATATGTTCAAATTCTATTTATTGACTACAGCTCAGCTTTTAATAGCATAATTCCTACCTAACTGGTTTCAAATCACAGGGAATTGATCATGCCCAACCTAATCTGTAACTGGATACTGAAATTATTATTAAGTAGAATATAGATTGTTAGGATTGGCAAAAACATCATCACCACTGATGCTGAATACTGGAGCTCCACTTGTCTGCTGTCTGAGCCCAAAGTTGTACTCACTATACTTATGACTGCACAGCCATAGAATTATAATTATATAATTACATTTTCTGATGACACCACAGTCAACTAGTCTCATGAGGCTGAAGGCGGGAGAGGGGGCATCAGCATAGGTGTGAAGGTGTCCTTGTGAATACAGGCTGTGAACTCATATGACTGAAGCACAAGAAATCAGCGGGTGACCAGGGAGCTGGCCTCCTTGTAGGAGGCCAGCTACTGGAGTGGTGCATGATCCATTACCAAGGTAAATGGCCTCCTGAGGAGGTAGTAAATTGCTGTGTACCCAGTCTAAAAGTTTCTGGCTGAGGTACATGATGGGGTGTTCAGCTCTGTTGATTATCTAATTCAGCACACCGTCAAGACTGGTGTCAGTGAAGCTAGTCTGGAAAAGAAAAGGCACAGAAAGTTAGGGGTGGTTAACACGGTCTTTAGAAGCCACCTTGGCTTCAGAATTCCATACATCTGTAATTGGGGCTTAAAGCACCAGTAATACCCTGCAGTTCCAGGAAGTCTTAGACCTGCCTTTTTGCCTGTGGCAAGCCAGTTTCAAATGGCAGCAGCTTTGGAACATTGATATTTCATCTGACCTAGCCCCACCACATAGCTGACGTCTTTGACCTCTGTTACACCAAAGTAGCATTTTTTTAAGCTGATGCAGATTCCAGCTGCGATGACGACATTATCAATATAGCTCTCAGAGTGCTTTGGATTTTCCAAATTTATTATGGCTTTTGTCTGGTTCTATTCTGGAGCTTTATGCATTTGTGGGATTTTTTTTTTAACATGAGGAATTTAATGGAATTACTTATTTTTTTGTCTATATGGTCCATTTAGACTTTTAACTATAAGCTATCTCTGTTATGTTCCATGTATTTTGTGGATGACCCCCAAGAGGAGAAGTGACCTGCTGATCACTGCTAGGGACTGCCCTCCACCCCACAAATCTAGAGCATCTTCCATAGTTCATGGCAGCTCATTTTGAATGTGCTAGGGAGTTGGTGAGTTGTCTTGCGTTTCTTTGATTCATTGGATTTCTGAACCTTATTGCTCTGTTTTTTTCACCACTTACATTCACACACACTAAGCAAAAGTAGAGGAGCTAATTGACCCAATTTTATTGTACTGTGAAGGGAATCTGTAGTCCTTGGACAAAGACTACAAAGACATAGAATGACAAGACATTCTCCCCCAACAAAAACATAACACGCCATTAAAAATTCACCATTAAAACGCGTTTAGTGAAAATGGTAAACATATGTTTATCTGTTATTATTGTCAATTTTAAATTATGCTTTTATGTTCATAAAACATAAAAAGATCAAGATAACATCATTGTGGCTTTCGCTGATTTTTTTTCAAGATCCTTCTGGTGAAGCTGGATCTCAGAGCCATGACATTGATCCCTTACTGAATACTGTTTCTCTTCTAACAACAAGTTTCTTCTCACTCTGTCAGTGAATCAATCAGGGACATTTAGTTTTATATATGCCGTATATAATGCTGCTTCCCTCTACACTCAAGGTTACTCTCTATCAAACAACAGACCTTGGCATATGAGATCTAACTTTACCAATCTGAATAGTCTGCACGACTTACTGAGACTTTAGAACATCATTACATATTTAATTACAAGGAAAGTTTTGAATTTTTTTTTTTACTTCCTAACTTCTTTCTTTACCTAATACACAGGATAAACATGAGGAATAATTCCCAAGTGTTGCCATTGAAGAAATCATGCCAAGAAGCTGCAACCATCAGGACTCAGCTCTGAATAATGAGAAGCAGCCATCTGGGAGCAAACAACTGTTCACAAGGGAAAGGTAAAAAGTTCTTTATTCAAAATGAAAGTTTGAGAAACTTTTTTTTCTATTTCTTTATTTTTATAATACTTTAACTTGTGAGTATGAACTCATTTTTTAGAAAACTGACTTGTATTTAACTTAATGAAGCTAATAGTATTAGGTAAAGGAACAAACAATGTACTGCTAGTGATTTGCATATTCACATGTGATACAAATAATCTGATAACTGATTATAGAGTGTAGCCTGCAGGCTACAGCATTAAATCAGAAAGCACCAGATTTCTTGTTTATATACCACTGATACATTGTGATCCTCAGCAGGTAATTTCACTGGTCTTATATTTATTTATATTGCATTAAATTAAAATGGCTGCTTTATTGTTTAAACCATTCATTGTCACTCAGTGATGTCTTTCACTTGTATCTCAAGTAGATTAGCTTGTACAGAAACGGAAGTCCACTCTTTTTGGTGGTCATACTTAAGTAACTCTTTAGAGGTTCAGTGCAGAATCATAGCAAATCCTTGGTTTGTCACAGTTCAGAAAAGAACTGAGCTGGAATCACAAGGAACACCCACACAAGAAAGCAAAAATTAGGCATTCTCAAGAGAATGAAACACACCAAAAGAACAACAGAAGTGCTGCCTCTTCTGGTTCCAAGACCCTGGATTACTATAAAAGAGGAACACGTCCAGAAAGGGTCAGTTATCCCCTGGTCACCATGAAAGAAGAAACTCTACCACTATAGTCAAAGAGCCCCTAAACCTGGAAGCAAGGGAAAAAATCAATAGGATTCACTGCTGAACAGGACTGAACTGGTTTTTACTACTATATGTAAATAAAGGAACACTTCAATTTTTTGTTTAGCACTGTCAAGTAAGAGTTTCACTATAATATATACATTTTGCAATAACCCACCCTATAAAACATATTAAAGAAGGCCATCTCGCTAACATGGTTCAACTGCTCAGCCCTCCCAGTTGAACCTTTTCCTGGTTTTATTAAACACATCCCAAGATTCAGGAATAGAGTCTTAATTGAAAATGTCTTTGTCTCTGCTTACTGAACACCCCTCTAAATCTGTGTTCACAATGTATATTAAGGATAATTGGTTATTTAATACTGTATGTTTAAATAGTTTCTCTTTGTAATAGGGTAAACTAAACTACAATTCAGTGTGTTTCTCTTTTGATGTAAAATTTCCAAATGCTTGCAATGGTACAAGATTAGGGATCAAAGCATTACATTTAAATTAATTGAAGTTAAATTTTAAAAGCATGTGCTACAGGGTGAAATTATATTTATACCCAAAATTACTATTATTCCAACTATTTAACTGTTTCAATAAAAAATTAGTTTCCTATAAAATGATGTTTTCCAGTGACAATCAACAAAAGCCAAAGTCCATCAGCAGGAAAAGCAGGAATTGATCTATGGTACAAATGTTTTACTGATGAGCAATTATATGTACATTAGTACATTCAAGAGTAAGGTATTTCGATGAATTAATAATATTAGTTCCTGGTATAAAAAAACACATATTGAAGAGTATTTAGTTAGTTGCATAGTACTTCTGATATATCCACTTAACCAATGGCACTATAACCAAGGTCCTTTCTGTTAGGAAAAGCCCTGGCCAGGCTGGGTAACACAGCTAGTACTGCTTTTGATTCTATATGTAGAATGTGTATATAAAATATACTTCAAATAAAAATGTCTAAATAAATATAAATACTTCTGGGTGGCAGAATAGACAGCTATGCTGGAGTGTCATCAGTGTTAAGTTTTTTAGGGTTATGACTTTCTCTTGTGGCTTTCTAATAATGAATCTGATTTCTTTCCACTGTTTAAAGTCATGGACTTCATTTACATGGCAAACCCAGTACAAGTGAGAGTAGATATGCCCACGAGTCTATGCAACAATGATCTACTATCCTGCCCAAAGCTGGCTTCTGCCTTATGCCCAGCACTCTTGAGATTTTCCCTAGTCCCAAAACTGTGTGTAAAGTGGTTTTACAACATGGACAGACTTGATGAAAAATGTGAAATGCAGTCATATAATGTACAGTACTATAAATTATTATGTTTTTATTTATTTTTGGTTTAAGAGATCTGAACACATAAAGTATCATACTGTTCAGGAAAAGATAAACTCTTAATACTAATGATGATCATAATTTGTGTTTATTATGGCCTACTCTGAATCTACTGTCTTGCCTTAATTATCTACCTACCAAGTTTCCTACTGTGATTAAATCACCTGGGTTAGTTGGTGGGTGATACATTAAAAGAATGGTTTGGTTTTAGGGAAAAAGGGAGAGAGGGGAGAGGACTTGTGTTAAATAGACCAAGGTATGGAGAGTTACTTTTACTTTTGTTTGGTGCTGTTTGTTTTATTTAATTTTATTTTTACTGTTAACAGAAATTGAATTGTCTTTAATCAAGCCGTCGTGGTTATAATGCCTCTTTAAGTACTTGAACAGTGGAGTTTATAGCTTTGTATTTTCATTTAGCTAGTTAAGTTATTGTTGTGATCCTACCTTGCTTCTGGTTTTGTGTGTAACTGTCTGTATTTTCTTGGGAGTATTTGAAAATAAATGTAGTTTGTTTTTTTAGATGGTTTATATTTTTTGTCTCTGTCTTATTCCTTTTTGGCATACTTATGTGCCCATAGACCTTGAGTGGGCCTTAATAATGCTGCATTCTTTAAAGATTAATAAATCCTTAAAAATATCTCTTTTCACCAATTCATTATCAAAACAGCATACTTTATTTCATAGAGTAAGAGTGTATCTTAGGCACCAGGAGCCAATTCTAGACTGGTCATCAAAAATATCTTTTAGATAAAAGTTATTTCATTCATTGCACAGGACTTACTACCACAAACAGTACTTCTGCATGTGTAAGTTCAAATGTCTGTTGAAGAAATTGTTTTTAAAATGTATTCTACATATCTAATCTATAATGTACAATACTAAAATAAATAGTAACAATAATAATAAATACAATAATATAATAAAATACAGTATACAGTAAGTATAATCTATACTAATAAAAGGCAAAGCCCTCACTCACTGACTGACTGACTGACTGATTGACTGACTCACTCATCACTAATTCTCCAACTTCCCATGTAGGTAGAAGGCTGAAATTTGGCAGGCTCGTTCCTTACAGCTTACTTACAAAAGTTAAGCAGGTTTCATTTCGAAATTCTACGTGTAACGGTCATAATTGAATCCTACTTACGTACATATATACGTCCATAGCCTGCATCTTGGTCGCCATGTGAGGCGGAGTTGCGTCCCCCATCCCCACGCCTCCCACGTAGTTGGCTGCCTGCCCATATAAGGCCGTCCATCAGGAGCAATCCAAGCTGTGAGAAAACAGTAAAAAGGAGGCATTTCAGACGTTGTGGTACATTTTCTGATGCAGCTAGACGGAAACAACTTTGTGACGCTGCTGCCAAATATGCACAGAAAAATCCACAAGTTAATAGACATGCTGTCGCTAAATACTCTCAGGCAAATCCACAAGTTCATAGAGACGCTGCTGCTAAATACTCGTGGGGTAATCCACAAGTTCATAGAGATGCTGTCACTAATACTCGCAGGCAATTCCACAAGTTCATAGACACGCTGCCTCTAAATATTTGCAGGCAAATCTGCAAGTTAATACCAGTAATGCCTGTTAAACATCTTAGATTCACGAGTAGCGATTTGGGTGGTGAGATGTCTATCGTGGTGATCACCATTGATCAAAGAACTCTCACTTACCGAGTGGTTTCCTTGCCCAGAGATGCCGCCTGCCTTTTCCATTCTCTGTGTTACATATTGCACAGCCATATCAGGCTCAATCTTGATATCCGGTGGAACATTGTGTCTTATGTATTGAATGACTGGGACAGGTTCAAGGGGTGGACTTATGACGGTACAGGAGATAATTATACTACACAGGAGGACTATAAGAGTGAAATGCTTAAGCCCTTCACCTATGCTTCTGTATGTGAGTTGATGGCTGCCGCTGAATTGTTCGGTTGTCGCTTTCAGGTGTACTAAAATTGCCAAATATTTTACACCTTTGGAGAACCGCCAATGCCTCTTAAACATCTTAGATTCACAGGTGACTTTTTGAGTAGTGGACACTTTGATGTTTATGAATGTTTAAACTCTCAAAAGCTGGATGCGAAGTTATCGATGAAGCTGGTCGTATGCTTACAACGCTTGACAGATGCCGAATGTCACTTCAACACAACAAGACCTGCAAATACTAACATAATTGAAACAAACCATGAAACTCAAACCGATTATGACAGCAGCAATCCAAGCTGTGAGAAAACAGTAAAAAGGAGGCGTGTCAGATGTCGCGGTACATTTTCTGATGCAGCTAGACAGAAACAATTTCGTGACGCTGCCGCCAAATACTCGCAGAAAAATCCACAAGTTAATAGACACGCTGTCGCTAAATACTCACAGGCAAATCCACAAGTTCATATAGACGCTGCCGCTAAATACTCGCGGGCTAATCCACAAGTTCATAGAGACGCTGCCGCTAAATACTCGCGGGCTAATCCACAACTTCATAAAGGCGCTGCTGCTAAATACTCGCGGGCTAATCCACAAGTTCATAGACACGCTGCCTCTAAATATTCGCAGGCAAATCCACAAGTTAATACCGGGAATGCCTGTTAAACATCTTAGATTCACAAGTAGCGATTTGGGTAGAGATTACTGCGATGAATGAGACCTGTTATCTTTACAATGGTTGACAAACACGGAATGTAACTTGAACACAACACGTCCTCCAAATACGAACCTGATTGAAAGAAATAATCATAATCAAATCCTTGATGACTGCAACACACATAACAGTGACGAAACAATTACATTGACAATCATGTGACGTTATTTTTAAAATGTTTCCTTTTCTTTGTCATAACTTCTTTAACACACTATTCTCCGCTGCGAAGCATGGGTATTTTGCTAGTAAAGAATAAAACTAAGGTAGTAAAAATTATAGATGTAAGACTTATTTAAAATAAAGGGTGGTCCAGATTTAATTATGCAATTTTCATTACGCTATAACTTATTAAGTTTATTACACAGAGAATTCACAAAAAATTATTTTTGTTGCCGATACATGGCAGCACCTGCCCTGCATTCCAAAATGGCGGGGAGACGGTTGTCAGTCGAATAGCGGGTGCGATGTGTTCGCCTTTTCTCTATAACGGGCAATGTTTCCGAGGTGCAGCGCAGGATGTTGGAGGATTTTGGACCGCCTGCATTGCATAGGAGCACGATCTCCCAAATCAACAAAATGTTTGACTGGACTGGTAGCACCAATCACCTGAAAAATTGTAGACCATTGAGAAGTGTGTGAACTGACGACATAAAGACTCGTCTTCATGTCGAATTGGAATTGTCCCCACATAAATCAAAGTCATCCAGACGATTGTCTGCAAAGCTGAACATTGGTAAAACCAGTGTGCTGAGGATGTTGCATGAAATTAAACATGTGCACTACCATCCACGACTTCTTCATGCTCTCAGCGAGGACGACTTCGACAGGAAGATTGAGTTTTCGAAAGCATGGCTGGCAAGACTGGAGGGGGATTTGGAACTGGCTTGAAATGTGGTGTGGACTGATGAGGCCATTTTCCACACATCTGTCTCAGTCAACAGACACAACTGTGTCTTTTGGTGAGCAGACAACCCCCACATTACCATTGAAGTAGAACACATGTCCCCGGGAGTGATGGTATGGACTGATATGTCTTATGATGGTATCGTTGGCCCGTATTTCCTTGAAGGAAATGTCACAGGGGACAGGTTCCTCAACCTGCTTGTGAATGATGTCATCTCAGAACTGCAGAAAGGACAGAACTGTGACCGTATGTGGTGGCAACAGTTTCCAAACCAGTGGTTAGGACGTCGAGGGCCAGTTGAAAGGCCTCCACCTTACCCCATCAGATTTTTTTCTTTGGGGATATCTTAAGGACAAGGTCCACGCGCATCCTATTGACAATTGCCTGGCCTTTGATGAGGAGTTTCAGAAAGTTCCTCTGCAAATGCACTGAGACACATGTAATGCTATAGCCAGAATTCTCAGAGCCTGTATCCAACTGAATGGAGGACAAGTGGGACATTACATGGAAAATCAGTGAATTAATTCAATGTAAGTCCATTTTAGTTTATTACAAGATATTTCAAACAATTCTTTTGTCTTGTATTGTTTTCCTGCATTGCATTAAAAGTTGCATAATTAGATCTGGATATATATGAGAAGTAAAACCAAGAACCAATAATTTGATAATATTATGCAAGGTGTTTTAATGAGGCTGGGTTTTAAAAATCTCAGCCTCTGCCCTGCCTTCAAAATTGGGACTTTCAGCTGGTCTTCATTACATTTTCTAGTGAAGCTTCAAAGTAGTGTAAATATGTGTGGTGCTCTTAGCTAATAATTAGGACAAAATTTTGCAGTGTGTATATTGGTCACTATAAATAATAGAAACCATGATTTTATAAATTCTCATTCAAGGAAATAATTTGCCTGCAGTGAAGTGGCAGATTTGGTTACTATTTTACTCTCAGTGCTGCTCATACATACAAACTTTGTGGTGTGATGGATGACCAGCATCCTTACTAGGCTGGGATGCCTTCATAGCAGAAGGAAAAGAGGAAAGAGCGTGCACAGAGTATTATCTCTTTCGGATCACGAGATGGCAGCCCCTCGGGGTTTTAACGGTGCCTTGGATTCCAACAGGGCATGCTGGGAGTTGGAGTTTTTAGAGTTAGCCCTGTTGGGAATCCGTGGGTGATGTTGCAGGGATTGCAGAGCCCTACTTCGTCGGGCTTTCACCTCTCCAAGAAGTGTTTCCAGACCATTCTAATGGGCCAACGGAAGTACTCCCGGGTGCAACATAAAAGAAGCTCACTGCCTTTATTCAGAGAGCCAGAGATGAGAGGTGGAGTACAAAGCTTTCTGGGAGGCAGACAGGTGATAAAGACAGAGAGAAGAGACACATGGTTGCTGTCTGTTGGCTGTATTGTGATTGTGCTACAGTGTTTGTACTTGTGGCTGTGGTGGGAAACACTTACACAGGAAGGATTCCCCACAATAAATCTTTTAGTGCTTTTATACCAGTGTCTGAGCATGTCTGTGTTGGGATTGGGGAGCTGGAGCACCCCTTCAGTCCACAGTGGACAGAGTGACTGTCCGTTGCAGGTAGCACTCCTGCACATACAAGCACTCACTTGTAGAACACCAACTCTGGTATCATCATTCTGTCTAATCTGCTTGTCTTCAAGATATCAGAGAAAACCAGTGTATCAGGTGCAGACACAAATTCAGATATCGTGCAGAATTTCAACACGTGACATACATGTAGGTAGCTATTCCCACCTCAAAGTCAAAGTGCATGAGTCCAAAATTAGAAAAAGGCTGTATAAATTAGATCTACATGGGAATGTACCAGGAGGAAACATCTTCTGTTCATAAAGAACATTAGGGTAAAACTAAAGTTTTCCCATGAACATAAAGACCAGGATTTCTGGAACAATGTGGGCTGAACAGACAAGGCGAATATAGTTACTTGGCCACAGTACCATAAAACATTTTTTGGCAAAAACTAAAAGCAGCATTTAACCAGAAGAACCTGATACCAGCTGTAAAGTATGGTGGTAAAAATGTTGTGGTTTCAGGTAGCCTTGTTGCATCCGGGCCTGGATAGTTTACCAACATATAATCCACTATGAATTCTTCATTGTACCTGAAGATTATATATAGACTAAAGCTCAAGTGAAAGTGGAGCTTTCAACATGGCAATGACCATGAACATACGTGTAAATTAATCAAGGAATGGCTGAAAAGAAAACAAATGGAGGGTTATGGATTGGTCAAGTCACAGCCCAAATCTGAATCCCATTAAGATGTTGAGACGGGATTTGAAAGGAGTTCTGCATGCAAGACATCTTTTAAACATCCCATAGCTGAAAGACTTCTGCATGGAGGAGTAGGTAAAACATTCTCCTAGTAGATGTCAGAGACTGCTAGACAGTTGCCTACTTAAGAGAGGACAACACCAGTCATTAGAGCCAAGAGGATACAGTACTTACTTTTTCCTCAGATAGAAATGGAATATCTATTTATTTTTTGGTGAATAAATTATTGCAAAATGTATTTTGTTTTATTTGTTTAAATGAAAATCCAATCTTGATATGTCCAAACTGTGGTTGGCTGGCGCCCTGCCCAGGGCTTGTTTCCTGCCTTGCGCCCTGTGTTGGCTGGGATTGGCTCCAGCAGACTCCCGTGACCCTTTAGTTAGGATATAGTGGGTTGGATAATGGAAGGATGGATATGTCCAAATATGTTAAAAATAAAAAAAAATCATGGGATTTTTAGTTTTCAGATGACTGTAATAATTTGATATATAAGAGAATAATTCAAGAATCTGGAGAACATCCACATGCACACAAGAAGAACACACAAACTCCACACACCCAGTGTTCTAAACCAGTGAGGCTGCAGCATTAACCACAGTAAGGTGATTTCTGATGTTTTAAATGACCAATTAAGTCAACTTATGGGCTAAGTAAAGTGTGGCAGATAATGTTTATTTTATAAGGTGCCTTGCAAGTGAGAACAACTGCAGAGTGCTATCTAAAACAACCAATTACCCACTTTTGAAAAAAATGTGCAATGATTTTTTTTTTTACTTGCGAATCATAAAAAGCACTCCCTGGTACTCATTTTTAAACAAAGTTAAATAATGGTCTTTTGTGAATTTAAGTGCAAGCATGCATGCTTTATGTAGTGGGCTGATTTTTCATCTAGTGCTGAAAGCTGATTTCCAATTATTGCCGCCAAAATGTTTTTCCATTTATTAAAAAATAGGACATCTTCAGAATATATATATATATATACTTGGCTATTTTGCAACAACCAGCATGATTTTGTTAAATCTTAAGAATACCAAAAGATAAAATAAATAATAACTGCATTCTTCAAAAAGAAGGACAGACAGGAAATGAAACTAAGCAAACATAAATGTGTATGAGTTTTATATGGGATTTTTCCTGGAAAAAAAATGATAAAATATGAGATGCATTTTATAAAACAGATGAAAAAACAGACCAATCCTAGAAATGACACAGATGCCATAGCTGGTACATTTGAAATTTATGAAAGCTGTAAAATCAAACTCTACTCACTTGTAAAATTTGTACTACCTCTGTGCAAAATTATTGTAACAAAATGTTTTATTACATTTAGCATTTTTAATGTTTTTTTAATGGTATTCTGGGATGGTGTCCACTAGTAGTAATATGGGATAAAATGAAATTACTTTTTCTAGTACCAGAGACCAGAGTGCTAGAGTAATCAAAATATTAATCAGAATTTAATGTAGGAACATTCACAAGTAGCTTTATAAATTTAAGTTACATCTGTCCAGTTGCATCCTTTTAGGTGGATAGGCATTGCAGAACTATAAAAAAAATAACTACCTTCTGACTGGGACAATATTACTTTTATTTTTGAAGGAAAAATAATGTAAAATACAGCATACCTGTCCAGTGATCCTTCATGCCTGCTGACTCAAAAAACTCAAACTGAAAATACAGTCATGTGTGTAGTTTGCTGTTTCTGAAACAAAAGGTTATAAAAAATGAAAAAGTTGTGGCATTGCAAAAAAAAAAACCTAAAGTATATAACAAATAATAACAGCAGTTCTCCTGTAAACCCTAAGAGCTATAGCAAAAGTTTTAGAATAGGTCCTTTAAGAGCTTGTTATGGTTAATCTGTTGTCACTTATTTCTATGTATGAATTAGCAGCAAGGTTATTATAGTTTTGCCTTTTTATATTAGTTTTTATTTATATATTTTTTCTGACCTTACTTGGAAATTCAGTTTAGTTTTAGTTTTCCTTCATTGTATATTTTTAGTTTTAGTTTAGTTTTTATTTCACAAAGACATTTCTATTTTATTTTTATATCTGTTAGTTTCAGTTTTAGTTTTAGTAATTATGGCATGGGGCTCCTACAGAGTTTAGTTTTTTGTCACAATCAGACAAAACTGTACACTTAACAGATTTGGATATGAGTTTAATGTTAGTGGAAGCTTACATGGTTTACTATCTGGTTTTGTTTTTGTCTAATAAAAAACAAGCATAATCATAACTAGATACTGAATATGAACAATTTTACACACATTTTTAAAATATTTTCTCGTGAAAATCATGGGGCTTAGGAAGAACAGGGCTCTTAGACTTAAATCAGTGTGCAGACCCCACCTAGCTGTACTGAGGGAAACAAAGAAAAACAAACATGTATTGTTAAGGTTAGGGAAAGTGAGACTTGAATAGCCCAACATAAAGGACACTAAACCCATAATGAGCAGAGCAAGAGCAGGTAATATGAGTATAGGCATAAAACGACAGAGACAGCATCTGAGATTAAGAACAATATATAGGTATACATTATCTAAACCTGTTTATCCAGAGCAGGATCACAGGATACCTGGAGCCTACCCTAGCAGGTTTTGATGTAAAGCAGGAAAAATCCCTGGTATGCAATATGTATGATAATGTTGATGTTAAGAACAAAAAGAATATGATATCTATTTTGAGAGAGAGAGAAAAACATTGAAAAAAGGGAGACAAATATTTTAAAATATAATTCTGTTAATGGATTACTTTCACTATATCAGGTATTTTGAGTTGTGAATATGAACTAAAAAAGATAAATTAATAAATATAGAATAAATACAAAAACCCATTAGTATGTTTAGTTTTTCATCACTTGGTAGACTCTCTTCGCCTATCTACCTTTTTTTGCATTGCTTCATTGTTAAACGATGATAAAGCAAAAGTGATTGGTCAGCAACAATATGCTGATCTTGTATGATGACCTAGTCAGTCTCTCGATCAGTGCCATTTTATTTTCAAAAATCGGGAGTGGTCTCTCCCAGACTTTCTTGTATACTCACATATGGGAATAGATATTTGAGGAGTAAACTGCAAGACAATGATTATATTTTTATATTATGTACATTAAGGAACCATCAACAACAAATCAAATCAAATGAATAATATATTGAACAATTATTATAAAAGTTAAGTTGAATAAATCCGACTCTGCAGCTGCATGCATAAAAAAAAAAAAACTAGTATGTGTTCATGTAAAGTACCACTTCCGGGTGACGGATTTGGTCCGAAACTTAATACAGATCTACAATTATGGTGTAACAAACACATGCCGAATTTCATCCATCTATCTAGTTGCGTTTTTGAGTTAACGTGTTTACACACACGCACACACACAATTCCAAAAAACGGTACTTTTGGACTCTGGGAGGTCTATAACGTCAAGATTCATCAAAATATTGAGGTCGAATTTTTCATGATTACTATACTTTCTCTATACAGTAGACCCACACGAACTTGTGGTTCAGAGTTTGCGGTCTCAGTCATTTGCGTATTTTTCCTTAGAACCTAACCAATAATTGTTAGCGGAAACCGCAAATATCTGCAATTTTTATGGCATTTTTTGTGGCAATACTGTACTGTAGAGAGAACAGGAAACAACTATAGAGAAGCTACAATCTGGGGTGGTGAAAGTAGCCAATAGAATTTGAAACTGCAACGCCCAGCAGTCCCTGCAGTGGTTCTGATTGGTCTTCTGCTGAGGGTGCTGGGGCTGTTGAGGTCAAAAGATGTCAGCATGGCTTTTAAAAAGGGGGCCAGTGACCAAAAGCAAAAAAAAAGTTTTTGTAATTTGTGCTTCAAGTTCCTGTCTGTCTGCCTTCTGTTGGGTTACCTATACTTATTCATTTTGTTCTGGATGGTTTCATGTGTCTGGATTGTCTGCCATCTGCCTGTGTACATGAGGACTGTAAGTGGATTCATGGCCATCCTGCAAAGAAAGGACGCTCCTGAACCCATCCACCCGTCTTCACCATTTCAGGAACTACCGGTAGGACTATCTGTACATTCCCATTCAACGTGTGGATCTCTGGGCTATCTATTTTCTATTGCATCCATTGCCGTTTTTCATGAACGTTTTCATGATTTACTGTGTGTGTTTTGTTTGTGCTTTGTTGTATTTAATGTGTAATCACTGTAAGGGGAACAGGGGTGGTATTGTTGTTTTCTTATTTCATTTGTTTTCATTACATTCTTTATTTGCTGTTTGATTACCAGTTTGCTTTGTTTTTGTCTCTGTCTGCGCGCGCGGGTCAGGTCAAGGCTGGGTGCCTCCCTGGAATCTCCACCATAAAAATAAATAAATCACCGTCTTCTCAACAATGTGAATCTTAGCGGTAACCCTTTGTGAGCAGGGGGGCTGAAAGCACCCCAAGAAGACACACACGCTCCTCAAAAACCCCTCTTAAAAAACGCTGATAGATTACCTTCACATTGCTCCCTTACTTGCTGGGCTTACTTGCGGCTTCTCAAGCGACGCTACACTTACTTAAAAGCCTGAACAATACCTGTGCTTTTTGGCTGATTGCTTTGTTTCTCTCTCCTCCCCCAGACATTCGTTGCTCCTGTTGGTGGTTGTGCTCCCCTATGATGTATGTCTATTCTTTAATCGATAACTAACTGCATACTGAGCTCCTCTTACTTCTGAAAGAGACATGTTTATTTGAAGTGTTTGAATAAAGTTCCTGTCTCTATAATCTCCTGTGTTTCTGTGCTATTCTATGACCCAAGCGTGACACCCTGCAGCATTGCAGCCTCACTGTCCCTGGGTTTAGCCGCTGCACTAAGACTAGCCTGCAAGCATCAGCGCTTACCTCTGTGTGCTTGCGTGCAGCCAGTTCAAGTGCAGTTGGCTCAGTGATTTACTGAGTTTCGTCCATGGTGTCAGTTGCATTTTGTACATATTGTTCCAGTAGTTTTTAAAATAGTTTTTACAGTTCATTAGCAGTGTGTAAAATGATCAGTGTTGCAGTAATTGTGATGCTCTTTGCATTAAAAAATGTGTTCCATTAAAATTTCACTTTTTCTTTGTTAATTGTGACATTTACTTAAAGTGCAGCAAAAAAGTATTTGGCGTCCAAGGATGCATTAACACCCAAGTATGTGGCAGTTTAAGGGTTAAAGCCCCAAGATGCCGCTGAAACAAGCTGCACCATCTAAGGCTTCTCGCAATGAAAACGCGCTTGCATGAATTACAGTACATAGCGGTAACATTGGTATTTTACATTCTAGCACTGCTGGAGACATAGCAGTACAGGTTTACCTTTACATTCTTCTTTTTTAGGTAATGTATTAAGCTGAGTTTGAAATGAAAGTGTTTTGGGGGCATAGTTAGGGTTTCAACTATGAAAGTTAGTTTTTCATTTTAGTTTTGTTAATTGTGTTATTTCAGTTTACGAAACAATTTTTTTTAATAATAGTTTCAGTTTTCATTTTAGTTTTCGTTAACTATAATAACCTTGATTAGCAGTACAGTAAGTGATTAGTGGTGGTACTATAGACAGCCTCAATTCTGTTACTAGTGCTTTGTAAATATAATTAAGATCAAGCAAAGTGTTTGCTATGGTACTGATAGATAGCAGTAAGTGACCAATGGATGTACCCAGATATCCAGTTCTGTAAAGTGTTACTGAGCTGTACACCTAGGCAAGTGTTTAGATCACTACAGCATCTCTATTGGTCACCCCAAAATTAGTAAAAGTAATTGAGATCATTGCGAATACACTTGTTTGGGATTCACTCGTGATCTCTGGTGGCTGAAGGATGTTATTTGAGGTAGGTCTCCAGCTTTACTCAGTCTCCTTATTTTAAGATTAGCTTTAGTTTTGAACTCAATTATTGTTTTCAGTTTCATTATTTTATTTTCTCTGAGATAATATGGGTTTAATACTTTCTAGCTCTTGTGTTTTTTTGAGTAATTATGGGTAATTCCTTGTCCAATGGATCTGACACCAGAAGACAGGTGTTGAGTTGATAAGGGGGCTAGGGGAGGATTCCATGGCTGCAGTAGTTTAGTTTGAGTGGTCCTGACTTTTAGGATATGAGTATCTGTTGTCGAGGATGCCAGGGGCCATGACCTGGCCGGGATGCCTTGGAGGACCGGAAGTGGGCATGTGCCCATCTGGGATCACGTGGGGGCCGCCTTCCTGGTTGCTTTGGGGGCCACGGGTTCAGAGCATGGAAGCCCCACCCTGTAGGGGCCCGTGGTCACCGCCAGGAGGTGCCCCAATACCTTGGGGACCCTGGACCTCAGCACTTCCGCCACACCAGGAAGTGCTGGGGGGAAGAGAAGCAGGGACACCGGGAGAGCTTCCGGGAGAACAACCGGCACTTCCGCCACGCTGGGGCGTGTCAACGGTAGATTGTTGGGGAGCACCTGGAGCTCATCCGGGTGTGGATAAAAGGGGCCGCCTCCCTTCATTCAGGGCGAGAGTCGGGAGCGGAGTGGGCTGAGCTGGAAGAAAGGAGGCAAGGAGGCGGCCTAAACAAGTAAGGCATTGTTGTGGCCAGGACTTTGGGGACTTTTGGGGTTTTGTGGTGCACTTGTAAATAAATGTGATTGTGGGTGAGATGAAGCGTGTCCGCCTGTCTGTGTCCGGGTCAACCTCCACACTGTATACAATCACTGTGGAAGGAAATTTTGATTGTTACTTGGTTAACTGGGGATTGGGTGGACAGCCCTTTAAGCCACTTTGTTTATTTGGTGGCATGTGTTTATGGAGAGAAGGCCCTGCGTGGACACATTGATGCCCCAATGCTTAACTCCTGTTTTTCTATCTGCTATATCTTTTAATTACATCTCTTTTCTTTGCTAAAAGCTAATCTTTCAGTGGCTTCCTGGAACATTCAGGGGGTCGAAGTAAACACCAAGAAGTGTCCACAAATATTTCATGTGTAACATAATCAAGGTCGTATTTGTACAGATTTATTAATAAACGTTAATTTGTAGCAAATTCTACATTGGCTGATATTAGGGATTACGGACTGATTAATCTGATCTAGAACAATTTACAGGATGTCATGAATTTGTCAAATATTTAATGTTTCTCTAATTTTATGTTTTGTGTTTTTCTTGTTTTTTCACTATGAGGAATTCATGTATTGTATAATTGTTTGACTTAAAATCATTTACATGGTCCCAAAAATAATTCACATTAATGATGTGAATAAAAAACATTTAAATGTTTAGTTTTTCTGAAGGTTAAAACTAGTTAGGGATTACTAGAATGTTAGCAACTAAGCCACAAAACCTTTTCCATCGCAATGCACTTCTTAGTGAAAACAATTTTAATATAGCATCCTTGTCAAATTGCATATTGATACTAGAAATCAAAATTGCATACTTGAAAAAAAATACATTATTATAAATAACAAAGCAACTTCTGACAGACCAGGTAAAATGAGTCCACATCAGTCCTCTTCCTGTTGCACACTCTGATGATGCATACAATATGAACTTTTAAATACAGTAAGTGTTCCTGCACTGGTACCTTTGTTAACCTATGCATGGAAGCAACTGTGACATTTTAGTCAAGCTAAAAGCAAATGTAGCAGGAAGAAAGCTTGAGACGGAAAAAGTACACAAACTAAGAACAGAACTTTCTTGGATTCAGAACACAATATTATGAGTACATTTATCAATGTTTATCATCAAATATAACAGACTAGCCAACGCCGCATAATTATTTATTGATGTGTAGACACTTCCTGAAAGACACAGTTGCCCAAATGGGGATGGTTTAAGGATACAACTGTCAGTGAATGAAAAGATGGAACTCTGGAGAGAGCAACATACAATTGTCCGTGAGTGAAAACAGGTTTTGGCAGATACAGGCATATTTTTTTGAAAGTTTAGCCCTGTGCCTTATTAATAGTCATTGCAAACACCAATCTAACAGGAAATTGTCTGCGTGTAAAAGTAAAAGGCAAATTTGAATCTGATGGGGTCAGGGAAATCCGGGAATAAGGACAGTTTGTGAGGTAGCAGATGTGATAGTCTTATAC
>NW_024381439.1:0-25000 GCF_016835505.1 Polypterus senegalus
AATGTGACGAGACTCGCACAGAAGTCACCCTGAGAGTGGGAGTGAGATGGTCAAGATAAATGAGCGGTCTGGGAATTCGGAATGCTAATCAAGACTGTCTTATTTGGTTAACGTACAATATCCTCCACAAGCAGGGCAGGGTGCTTTTTTTATCCCGGGCGTTTGTTTAAAAAATAAAATCAAATAAAAGGCCGCGGTGTAATTACATTGTTGAGCCAATTAAACAAGAAGCAGCATTAGGTGTGAAACGCAGAAATGCATAGTGACGGTATAAGAGACCTCGCCAGAATTGAAGGTACCGACGACACGATAATACTAATGTATCTTATTTATATAGTGCCTTTCCCACATGGAAAGGAATGCGTTTTCACCTTATAACAAACGATCTGTAAGTACATTTGAATTCAGAAATGAAATATCCCATGCCTAGTTTGAGAATTCTGTTTAACAGGTAAACTATAGTTTCATGCTTAATGGTCAATTGCTTACACCTGGACATCCCGTCTGACAGTGTGTTCTGGTTTCTCTATTTTTTTTTTTATTTTTTTTTTTTAGTTGTATCTTCTTGTGCGCAAAGCAACGGCTCACGCTTATTGTGGATTATTTATTGAATCACCAAACATGCCTCTTGTATTGCACGCTGTCCTTGTAATGTCTCCCGACCATTTCGTATTACCAAAAAAAAAACGACCACCCACTCCCAGAACTACGCGGTATCAGCGGAACAACACCCCCAATCATCAAATGGGACTTCAGATTGTTGACAGCGCTCAGTCAAGTCCGTTCAGGATATCACAAATCAACACTTCATAGTAAAAGTGTGTTGTGTGGAATCTGAAAGCTAGGGGTACTCAAAAAGACGGGCGCCATGTCCAGGGTTTGCTCTTGTTTTGCACTCAGCTGTTGCCGAATACCCAAGAGATTGAATTGGATCGAATTAAAAAAGCACAACGGGTTGATACCGTGAAACGCAAAACAAGTGAAACGCTGCTAATGATTATGTCCTCGTGTGCCCGTGGCTTCACCCTCATGATTGAGACACACGGTAAACTAGGTTTTTTTTAAAAAAAAAAAAGACACTGGTGTCATAAAATCGAATTAGAATTCCGTCCTGAAACCGGTTTAGCACACCGAGAGTGCATTTTAACAATTGTCACTGCGAGTTATAAATAAACACTTTCTAAAACGACTATTCTAAAATATTCTTCAGCATGTAGTATCATTGATTGGCATTATTGATATACACTGCCATCTTCTTATCCACCCCTTTTCTGAAACCTTTTTCCTATTACAGGATCGGACGGGGAGCTGAAGCCCAGCAGTATGCGACGCACCACAAACGCCAGTCCCATCATCCATAGCAATTCGAGCCAGTTAAGAGTAGCAGGTTAAAGGAAACTTGATAATGCAAGTTTGGTTTCTCTGAGACATGTGAGAAAACCAAATAGACCTGGGAGTGGAAAACACCAGGCACACTTAATAAAGTGCCAAACTGGTTCTTCAGACCGAGACCACAGGGAGGGAACCACTTTTTGCTTTCCCAAAGAACCATCCACGTGACGCTTCCAGAAAGAAACTCAAGCTCAATAAATATCCAGGAATGGACGGTAGCAGATTAGTGAAATATCAATGCGGGTTCCTGCGATTTATTAAGAGAGTAAGAGACGGGCTAAGTTTTTATATCTTCTTGATCTCTTGTATCCTGTAGCCTATCATACTTTAGATATTTATGTGGTGTCTACATATTAGGAACCCTTTCAAAGTCTAAAGAACCAACTTAATAAAGAGAGAACTCTTCCCAGAACGAAATGGTCGTGTGGTTCCGAGAAGAACCAAGTAAAGTGCAATTGTAGAACCAGCCTTTTCAATTGGTAATCCGACTCGGATCTTTAAAACTGTGCTGTGCTGCACTTTATGGCTACCATGTGTCAACCTCATAATCGTTTTTATTATTATTATTATTATTGTTTACCTTGAGATGGACTCGCGCTTTGCCCACGCTGTCCCCACACTCGCGCCAAGTCTGCTACCGCGTGTTATTGGATTTAGACGTTTGGGAATTTTATTGCTATTAATTACAGTGCTTTTGTTGTCATTGTAGTATTACTACTTTTTCAATGACCAATGTTTTACTGTTCTAGTTCATCGTCATTGTGTTTTTTTAATAATAATTATCAGGTACTTTAATCCTGAAGCATTTCCGTTATAAACTCCCGTTTTCTTCATCCTTATTTCTGAAGACAGGACGCTCCAACACCCTCGAGATGTTTAGTATTTTCTTATAGTACAATTATGCAAAAACATTTAAGTATCGCTTCCCAAAAAAAATCAAGCATGATTTCAGCATAACTCCATTGTTTATGTGACGGTAATGCGATGACATTTACTGAACTCTTGTAACCCGGATGAAGAGACTTCCAGTCCATGCAGAGCCTTGGAGTGAAGGGTCGAGGAAGATCGCATATCTGGGCTCCTTCAAACACCTCGATCGCGCTATTTTGGCTCATGTGACTTACTGTATGAGATACGCTACCTCGACAAAGGAATCGTATTTTCTAAATCTGAATCCTATTATGTGATATCACCTCTTGCGTTTTGTTGTGTACTTTATTGTATTGAGGATCACTGTGTTCTCATCTGTGTTGTATTTTACCCCTTTTTGTGACACCCACTGCACGCCCAGAAAGAGGTCTCTCTCTGAATTATCTTTCCCATGGTTTGTTCCATCTTTCCTTACAAGGGTTTTTTTTTTTTAGTCTTGTCTTCTTAGAGTCAAGGCTGGGCGGTTGTCAAAAGACAGGGCCTGTTAAAACCCATTGCAACACTTATTGTGTGATCTTTGGGTTATACAAAAATATACTGTATTTTTAATTTATTTTTTTAAGTTAACTTCTGCCTGAGGCTCATGCGAGCCTAAACGTTGCTCTGACCTCTGCTCAGGACCACACTCCTTGCCCAAAACAAGCAATGCACCGCTCTGCTTTTCCAAGGTTCTTTAATGGCACTTGGCAAGTTCCTTCCAGAGCCACCGCTTACAGCAAAACATTTTAGTCTATGAAGCGTTCTTTGCAAATTTCTTTTTTCTTTGAAAAGGTTCCTAATGTGTATATAAAAATCTTTAACGTATGGTAGGCGACCTATTAGGGAACAACGGATCAGGAAAACCTGAACGGAGCCTGCATGTGTTATTGTAGCGGAAGTCCTTTTAAAATGATTAATCCGTTCTTATTTCATAAATCTGTTATATTCATTGTTATTCATGGAACTTGTTACGGATCTAAATAAGATTCTTTCTTGAACCTTCATGTGGATGGTTCATTCGTGAACCAAAAGTTGTTCCCCTTAATAGCATCACTCCGAAGAACCGCCCTGGACCCTTCAATTAAGACTGAGGATCAATATCTGCCAATAAGTCCGCCATGCCGTGAATGTTAATTTTATAGAACGGTTCACAGCGCACATATCGCAAGTTGCCATACAAATAATTCATGTGACGTATATAAAACTATCATCCACATTAATCTGTCCTAAGTTTTATAGCGCCATTGCTTTTTAGATAGACATGTTTCACATAAACAAGCTGCACATAACCGACGGTCTACTAAAGTGAAGACACGGAGGAATACACGAACATGAGACGGGCAGCGCGACGCAGAGGACTGCAAACCCTGAGGTTGTGGGTTCAAGTCCCGCTACTGACTCTGCGCGACCCAGCAAGTCACTTCACCAGCCAGTGCTTGAAGGGGGGACAAAAGAAATAGAGCCAATGTGCAAGTCGCCTTGGATCAAGTGTCAGCCAAGTGTTGATGATAGACTTTGAACGTTCATGTGAATCTTAGAGAGGGGCCGGTGTGGTGCCCCTCTTCTCCCGAACAGCTGTTTCTTGGGATATTGTCCTAATTTTCTTACTCGCTCCAGCTGTGCTGTTACTTGGGGTCGGGGTCAAAATTGGGGCAAAATAATTGTATATTAAATTTCCAGCAGATTTCACCAGTATCCTTTAATTGGTCATCTCATAGGGCAACTGGCCGAACAGGAAAACTAATTGAGCACTCTTAAAATCAAGGTGCCAAAGCTGTCCTTCAGAGCGATGACGAGGAACCATTTAAGTCCGCAAAAGGACTATCAATATATCCTTTCAGAATGATCCATTTTATTTTGATCCGTGTAGATGGTAATTGATTAGTTAAATACCAAAGACTCTTGGCAGCATGCGATCACACAGGCTAAGTTCGGGTGTTCTTGATCATTGGGTCGCCTATACCGTATATTCAAGGTTCCTATTTTGTCCACGTTTTAGGAACATTTTCAAAGACCAAAGAACCAACTTCGTATGCAAATAACCCCTACCAGAATTAAATGGTTCTTAGTCAAGCAATCAAGCATTGGACCTGGGACCGACCACAAGGCAATAAAGAGACATTTTAGATCCCGTATTTTTTAAGTTTGTATGTGATCAGAAATTGGAATCGCATTTGTATTTCGTTTTTCAGTAGATTTCCCACAACCCCGTGCACTCCCAACCATGCCCGGGTTGTGGCAGTGGCAAATCCAGAAATGGTTTATTGCAAAAAAAAATAGATCAAATAATAAAGTTACAAAGGTGCTTTGCTTGTCCATGACGACCCAATCATTAAGAGCACAACCCCAAACAAACCCCCCTCCCCATACCCCGCCCCCCCCTTTCATTTGCGCACCAGGTTTGTCGTAATACCTTATCAAACCCTAAATCGGATGGCGTTTGGCTGACTGGCCGCTAGGCACAGACCTGTTCTGAGTGTGCGCGTTAATGTGCTTTGTGATTGGCTGGCGACCCTACCAGGGCGGGTTCCTGCCGCCTTGGTGCTTGCGCGAAGATTTAAACTTGAATTTTATAATGCGTTACTGGATTTGGATTTTCATAACAGACCCGTTTCAAAAACACACTGTTCAAAATAATGGATCTTAAATGGTTCTTCACTGGGATGTCTGGTTCTAGGACCATTGTATGACTAAGAACCATTAAATCCAAATAAACATTTTTGGTTATTCATTTTATTTATCTTTGGAAATGTTACTAAGCTACACGCAAAATGGGAATCTTTGATGTATAATTGTCGGCTACCGCAAGATCAACAAAGCAGGAGTTCTTTAAATTCATGAGCTCATTGCTGTTAACGGATTCTCATTCTGATCTTGGCTATTTATGGAACCATCAGAAATTGATCGAAATAAGTAAAGGCTCTTTCTGATCATTTTTGAGGCGCCGTTCTGAAGAGCCATACACTTTGGGTTTCAGTTGGCTCTTTTGTTAAGTTTATCATCCTCAAATGAACATGTCTAGCCCCCGGTTTGTTATGCGTCGCTTTTTTGTTCCCATGCATAAATAAAGAAATCAAACAAGTGAAATTACCCGCCAACGTCATGGAAGTCGAAGATTGTTTTATTGTATTTTAATTTGACATTCTAGTATAAGCGTACACCAATTCACCATGTGGTGTGTGCCCAGAAGACGGTAAACTCAATACACTGCTGTATTTTAGTCGTCCGCTCCGGGGCTTATTTCAGCGAGGGTTCATTTCAAGCGCTGAAGAGTTTCACTTCTCTAATATCTATTTGACACAATAAGCGTTATGAGATCATACCACTCCATTGATATTCGAATATTTTAAGTATTATTTGTATTTATATAGCACTGTTCAAGTTAATATAACCACAAGAATACTGGACCGTCCTTTCATTCATATTTTAGCTCATTACGCACAGGGAGCCGAAGCCTATCCAGCCGTAACGGGCGCAAAGCAGGAGCCAGACCTGAATGAGACGCCTGCCGTGTGCATTAAAGTGATCATCATGCTGAGGTAAATCTAAACTCAAAATGTTATCAGCGCAAGGATGGAGGCAATTTCACTGACTTCACTTTCCATTTGAGAGATATACAATGGGTTCCATTTTTTTCTGTCATTTGGAGCACAGGCAGGTGAAGTGACTTGGTCATAGTCTCATAGGGTCAGTAGGATCTCAGCCTCAGGGTTTAAAGTCCAGTGCCTTTACCACTTTATGCCAGACTTTTAGCTTATGTCATTTTTCTCCCACTTGCTTATTCCATATATAGTCATAAGTAACCGTCAGGTTCTTTTTTGTAAAGAAATTATTAGGTAATTATTTAGATAAATTCTCAATTCTTTCTGGAGCCTTCCAAGTGAATGGTTCGTTTGGCAACCAAAATGGCTCTCTTATGGCATTGCTCTGAAGAAGCAAGCACTTTTTTCACCTTTATTTATGAGCGTTTCTAATGAGCAGGGTGAGTTTGTAGTTCAAGTCAATGCATTTTCACTTCAAGCTCTACACATTACAGTAAATCATGCAATATTTGTAAGAAAAAAGTCAAATAACATTCTCAATCCTGCTAACTGTACTTTAGTGGGTTGTGATCAGAGCCTGCAGTGCCTTTGCCCCATCCCTCGTGTATTTTTCACGTTAGAGATTTTTTGTTCTGCCTTCTCATATGTGTAAGTCAACCTGCAATCCAAAATCTTACGCTTCAGCCCATTCCAGATGGCGTAAACTCTTATAGCGCACCTGAACTCGACGCTCGTTTATCACCTAGAAATCCAATGGCCATTCCGTCTCATATTTTGCACGTACAGACTTGTTTCCATTTTGATGGTCAACCATAAGGGTGTGACGCTGTCTCTGTCAGTAATGGGGTTACTGCAGCATTCAATACAATAAATGGAATGATACGCCATGCACTGCTAGAAACGACACGGGCAATTAAAGGAAACATAAAGAGTCTCGCAGGCGGCCCTAACACGAGTAAGTGATGCTAAAGCTGCACGAGTCTTGAACTTTTAATTTAAATTCTGAGGCTGATCAGGTTCAATACTGACAGACATACACTCTTAGCGGTTCTGTTACTGGATTGTGCGGCAAACCCATTGCTGAACAAAGAACCATTTGATTCTGGGAAAGCTTCTTTGCATTTTGGTTCTTTGGGCTTTGAAAAGGTCCCTATCACATTTTTATTTTTTAAATCTCACTAATGGCACTTCACTGTATGGATTGTGTGGTTCAGCTCCATTGATTGACAAAGAAACCATTTAATTTTGGGAAGGGTTCTTTGAAGTTGGTTCGGACAAAACATACATCTTTAGGTAGACAATGTAGCTAGATAGTAACAGATCAAGAAACCATGTAACTTATCCTGTGTTATTGTTAAAATCATAAATGTGTCGTTCATATCTCATATGGAGCCTGTTATCTTAATAAATAGCAGTTCTGTCTGGAACTTTCATGGCTCTTCTGGGAACCAAATATGGCTCTCCTATGGCAATGATCTAAAAAACCACCCTGGCAACTTTTATTTGTAAGCGTGGTACGCAGACAAAACGGAATTCTTTAACATGAGCTACCTGGCAAGATACGGACAGACCAAGAACCCCGAACGGAACCTGTGTGACTGTATGCAGGGAGAGTAATTTTAAAGGCAGGAACCCAGTTCACAAATCTCTAAGGAGCCTACACACCCAAATAAAGAAAGGGTCTTTCTGGAATCTACATGTGGAAGGTTCTTTTGGGAACCAAAAATGTTCCCCTCAATGGCATCGCTCTGAAGAAACCCTTTGGTACCTCGATGTTACATTAACTTTGTTGACTAACCTTAAGCGCCATATACCAGGTAAAACGTGTATTTAACGAAGAGGGTTAGGAAACAGGCGAGGTTTGATATAATGAAAGGTTCGTTGCAGTGTCTTTGTTATTTTCAAATGCAATCTTTAAGAATAAAAATGTATGTTTTTCATAAACGTTTGAAGATCCGGGTTCTAATATCCTCCACCAGAATGTGTGAACACAATTCGGGTCATTTGACATGCAATTGCAAGTAGACAGGAATGGTGTGGGTTATATGTATAGCACCCTTTAAATCATTACAGGATGTGTGTGTTTAAGGAGTTATATATGCTTCCCTTGTAAGGATAAGGAGCAGAAAATGGACGAATGATATAAGTAAGGGTAAACGGACCACCATATACTGTATGCAAGAGCATCAGTTAGTAATAAGACTCACAGAACACTGGATTTGGAGCGGGCAAAAGTGAAAAGGCAGGCAACCAAAAAAAAAACAAAAAACCATGCGAATAAAATGAAGATAGAGTTCTTCACACGAGGTTACGGTCATTGACTAGCCCATCTTTCTCCCTTGTTGGTCTTTCGGAATTCACCGCGCATTCCCTTACGTGTATAATAAGGAACAACAAAGTCCCGAGTTCAAATTCCGACCCTGACACTTTGCGCGACCTGTGACGTGCTGGATGAACCTTACTGCTGCCCGGATGGACTCCTGCACCCAGTCACCTGCGTGCGAGTTCGGAAGTAGGAATACGCAACCTTTGTTTGTTTTTTTTTATCGTGTGACCTGTTAGCATAAATACGTGAGCAGTATAGCGTCTAGTTCATAAAGAACGTTTATGAAGAAATCTGATTGTTGTCTATAACAGCTGGAAAGAATCGATATCGATTGAATCTTGATCATTAAATATCGTCAAGAAAAAAAAATCGTGGACAGTGTGCCTACAGTTTCACAGGCTACTGCGTGAGGCTATCATAGGTCATTACAATGGCTAGCGAGAGTGGTCACTTATTGTACCACCTTGTTGGAATTGAATAAAGGCTCATTTTAAAAAATCAGGATAAGGTGAATATTAACGTTACGAGTAATTACAGGGAAATTAGTTCATAATCTCAAAACCTAATTAAAGATTCTCAAGACGACTTAATCGGAGAGAAGATTTCGGGACCCTGAGCCTATCCGGGCAGCATCGTTGGCGCAAGGCAGCAGCCAACACAAAGGGAGGTGTATTGAAAAATGGAAATTGAGATAAATATATATATATATATATATATATATATATATAACTCGTGTTTGAGTATTTATTATCGTTATATTCATTCATTACACATGAATAATAATTTCTTTGTCTCGTAGACAGCAAAAATGTTGGTGATAAATTAACACTAAACCGTGTATACACAAAAAAACCCACTTATACTTACACTTTTAAATGTTAGTTTAACGTTGTGACAGTTCATTTAACACTGGCGGGTTTTGCGTATAGACAATGCTGTACAATGTCTCTTTTTTTAAATTCTGCAATCCAAAAAATTCATCTTGTATACCACAACCTCACATTTTTAATTCCGAACCCGACAGCCATTTTTCGATCACAATATTTTCATGCTGACAGTTTCTTCAGTGAGACACTACTGTAAAATCTTTAATGTCTGTTGTTATTAGAATAATATATTTGCATTTTTGCGTATGTTCTATGACCTCAAGTAGATCTATAACAATTAGCATATAAATTAGTTAGGACGGTGATAGCGATGCTAATGATGATCATAATTATTATATAGATCTTTGGAATGATAATCTGCGCACGCCAAAATGAAGGGCACAGATGGCCAACAGTTGGCCATATTTAATTGAATGCTCTTCAAAATGATATCAACACAGTGTTCACCAAAGAGTAATAACTTAATAAAATGTCAAGTAAATGAATTTATTTGAATTGAAGAATGCTTGAGCCATAGACATTTTACTAAGATGCTTGGAAGGAACTGATATTTCTGAAAAGTACCTGCTAAGGCACACCGTAAAAGTGGAGGCGTCCCGAAGAGGGCATCTTTTGTATCTTTTGTAGTTAAGTGTTTTACAAGATAAGCGTCCAAACGCGGACAAACGAAAAAAGCTGTGTCCTACATGCCCTAGTGTTGCCAGATGGTTTTGCAAAATAATAATAATAATAAACTGCATTATTATTTTCTATTTATTGATATGCATCTTACCAGTTACCACATACAATTATTTCAGTTTCTTCAGCTTTTCCAATTAAAACAGAAGCAAGTGAAGTGACTTGTTCAGGATCGCATAGTGACCCAAGCCTGCAGCCTCAGGGTTTGAGGTCCAGAGCCTTAACTACATCTGTGCCCTCTCCTGGAATATGACTTTCGTTGAAATACGTTAAAGTTTAAGTGTTAATTATTAACATTTATTGAATGAGGTTTTCATTAGTAAATTCCATTCGACAAAATGAAGCGATCTGTGTATGTCTGTTTTATAGGTTTCCAATAATTATGAACAGTTGGCACTCTCAAGAGTAACGTAATGGCACTTTTGTGTGGCTCTGTCGCTTGACAAAGAACCATTTTTCCAGCGAGGGCTTCTTTGCGGATGAAGTTGGGTCTTTAGGCTTGGAAAAGGATATGTGGACAAAGTAAAAATCTTTAATGTGTAGGCAGGATATACAGTATGAACAGATCAAGATCACCTGAACTGAGCCTGTGTGATTGTGTGCATGCGGTCTTTTAAAATCGGGAACCAGTTGGTAAGTTGTCAATCTGTTATCCATAAATGGTTGTGTATGGAGTATGCTACGGAGAGAGATGTGAAAGGAACTATATAAGACAAAGCGCGAGCGATATGAAAGGACCACTATATAAGGCAAAGGCATCATATAAAGTAAAGATTGCTAGATAGCACGAATAGTAAATTCTTTCTGGACCTTTTCCTTGGGAATCAAAAATTGCATTCCTCTCCGAAGAGGCACCCTTATTTTTAAGAGTGTAAACTGTATGCTTTTATTTATTTATATATATATATATATATATATATATATATATATATATATATATATATATATATAGCATACTCAGATTCATATTTATGGAAACCGCCAATTTGTTAGTGAATTTTAGCCAAAATAGAGCGGCTTTTAGTGCAGCTCTAATGAGTTCACATCTTTACATACAGTATTTATTTATTTATGTATTCAGTAGTGTGTACCTTTAGCTATCACCTGCATGGGAATGGCACACAAATGTGGTCACAGGAGGTTCCTCTTAACTAATTACAAAGGAGAGAAGAAGCGAAGATTAAAAAGCTCAGCTGGGCTCGGTGTCGGAGCGCCGTACAGACGTGAAGTGCAAACTGTGAGCCGCAATGGACACAAAGTGTGCAGAACTCTAAAGACATTTGTGTTTATTTACTGATACATTTTATATATTCACTCTGAGCCACCAAATAATGTCAAACGAATCGTATTATTCCTATAAGAGATTTTATAAATGTACCTGAAACCATATAATTCATAGAAATTTTTAAGCAAATATTTAATCTGTGAGTTGCACATCGTTTTACTTCTGTTGGGCATCGTTGTTCTAAAACACCTGTGAATACTCTGCCGATAACACGTTAATGTCTATTTTGGATGAGATGTGTGGATCAGTGTAATGAGTTATTATATTTTAAGACAAATGACAGCGTATACTCTCTTGAAAATTAAGGTGCCAAGGTGGCTCTTCACGGCGATGCCACATGAGATCCATTTTTGGTCACCAAAAGGATCATCCATTTGAAGGTTCCTGAAAGAACTTTTCATTATGGATCCGTATCAGAATCCGAATCCGTTCTATTCGTCAGTGCTTAAAGAATGCAGCTTGATGCTGCCGTTCTGAACGATTTGTGAAATACGAAGTCACAGGGGCTCAGGTCAGGTGTGCTTGATCGTGGGTATCCTGCTTGACTAGAAAGATTGAGCTTTGAAAAGGCTCTGATGTGGGGAAAAAAAGCAGCAAAGACCCAACTTCACCGCATGCAAAGAAGCGTTCACAGAACAAAATGGATCTTTGTCAAGCAAAGGAGCCACACAGCCCAGTATAGTATAGTGCATTAATGAACGGCTATGTTTAAGAGTACACTCGTTATTTTCTGAGTATCTAATTATATATATTTTAATTATACATCATATTTTGACAAAGTCATATGCGAACTTTTGAAATTGAACCAACGAATATGTTAATGCAGGAATGGAATTTTTAAACAATCGGTAATTTAAAAATCCAGTGTCTGTTTATTTATTTGTTAATACTTTACACGTTTTACGAAGGAAACTATAACTACTTTTATTGCAATCTTTGGTCACATGTTGTACTAATATATACAAAGTTTTTGGTATTGCAGAGTGTTCTCATTTAAAATATAATGATGTGATATTTAAAACGTGTTGTTAAACCTGCACTTGAGGTTCTGTTCTTGAGTAAACTGCAGTTCCACGTCTAATACAATGCATTACATCACAGACGGGTCCGTTTTGCGGAGCAGACCCCTTTTCTCGAACCCTAAATACCTAAAAAATAAAGGCGCAAAAGAGCGATGCCATAGAGAACGAGCTACGTGAAGGTCCCAGAAAGAATCTTCATTTATTTCGACATGTAACGCAGGCTCCATAAATAACCACGAATAGAAGATAACAGGTTAGTAAAACGCCAACGGGTTTCTGATTTTTATATGGACTCTTGTTGCATACAGCAGCACAGGCTCAGTTCCAGGGGTTCTTGATGTCCGTAGCCTACTAGATATCTAAGGTTTTTGTTTTGTCCACACATGAGGAACCTTTATATATGAACCAATTCCATATGCATAGAAGAATGAAATGGTCATTTTATGAAGCAATCGGGAATCGAGGAATCACACAGCCCCTTAAAGCGCCATTAAGGAGCCGTTGTTATTATTAAAAGAGTAGAAGCCAGCTTTGCAGGCACCATTACAAACTTAATGGATCCGTCTCTTCAAGAGTGTATTAACTGTTTTTACAAAATGAAGTGTCAGTTTAGAGAACTGAATACACCGCTTGAAGCAGGATCTTGTTCTTGACGTTAGACCCCTCAGCCAACCAATTCCTTCAAAGCTGCTGAGCTGCCCCGTGTTTTTCGTGTGCTGTTGTGCATCCCGACCAGCTTGTCCTCCACTCTGCCCTCGGCAGTAAATTATGCAAATTTACAAGCTTTGTTAATATATGCATAAATCAAGCTTTTATCAGCTTTATAAAATGTGCTTACGCGAGGCTCTAAGTGCAGCTGCAGATACCGTGTGATGTAGCAAACCAGTTGGGTTATATTCTTGAAATAATAGCACAATGAAAAAACAGAAAGTATAACATCTATATGGTAAACGTTACGATTTAATGAGTGAACTTTTTTCTATAATAAACCGGACCCAGCTTAACGTTGGTGTGGACTGCAGGGCCCTTTGAGCACGGAAGCGCAGACTAGGGAGGCTGTCGCACGGCACCGCGTCTTCCTTTTAAAGGGATCCCCACTTAACGGTAGGTGTGCTCGGGGTTTACCTGATGCGTCTCTTGCGTGAGAGGAGGGGAAACGATTGTTTTTGGAGTTTCCTGACCTCCTCTGTTTCTCCTTACAGCCATAATGCCGACTGAAGTCGCCAGTTAGAATTTTGTGAGGGAGCGAGGGTTTTCTGCTCTCAACGTTGTCCCATTTACGTGTTCGGAGAGCAGCATCCTTTTTTTCCCACAGACCTTCAATTCTTTAAAATGTTCACATAACAGATGGCCTCCTGAAATTCAGAGCTGAGCTTTGTGCCGGCCCACGTTAAAAACAAGCTGAATGGAAGCCCCGCCTTAGCCCCACCTCCTCCGTACTCACCTGTTACCTCTCACAGGACCGCCCCTTCCTAGAGAGGACTTCTCCCATTGGTTGGTGGGTGGTGCGTAAGGCCAGACTGACGTCATGTTCGCCCCTGCAGTGTGAATGAATCAAACTGCCGCCGAGCTGCTCACCAAAAGCTCCGAGCAACAGCCTGCAGTCACCCAGTGCATCCCAGGATAAACCAAACCTAAGGATTAACTTCGCTTCGGGCAAAGACAGGGTATTTCTGCCCAGGGCTGCTGCTGCTGCTTTTTACATTTGTGTGGTGTGTGTGTATATATTTAAATATATATTTATATGTATTTATTTGATCAATACAACCAGTGCTCCGGTTTATTTTTTAAATATAAGAACTGATTTGTGGCATAAAATGATGCAAAGTGCGGCAGTACTGGCTACAGAGAGTCCTGCTAAGAGCCTTCCAGAGATGCTCGGAGTGCCAATGCAACGTAAGGATTTTTTTTTCTTCCTTTTATTGATTAATTAATAAACTGGCAAGGCGGTAGATGCTGCAGGGTATGCCGGGGAGGCACATATTGCTTGTAATTAAGCCGCACAGTAGCGTGAGACAGAAAAGATGTCTAATTTTTATATACAGTCATAAGAAATGCACATTTCAAACTTGTGTATTGGCAAATTGTTGGATTTTTGCTTTACATTTTTACATATATGTAGGCTATATATGTGAGTGTGTGTTTATTAGATTGCTGTAGAGATTGTTTTTAAAATGGTTTAAGGGTTAAAAGCTTACAAAGTACAAAACTTTTACACTGTTGTATATAATTTACAAAAGCAGAGAGCGAGCAAGATGGTGGTGTTGTGTCGGGGCAATAGCGATATATCGCTTTGTACTTTTATTCCGATAATCTGTGTTACGAAATTTTTGATGACTCGGCCTCCTGCGACTGTGTGCATCCCATTTTGCAGCCATACAGGTGGGAAACTGGAAAGAGTTGTGACCCACGCGCGAAGACCACCACACTGAACCAGGTGGTCCAATTCGATACCCACTTACGAAGTGTACAGGCAGGACAGAGCGAAATATTATGATGAAATAAAAACGCCCAATAAGATTTCTCCAGAGTAAGATAATATGACGATAAATTCATTAAAATGAAGTTGGAGAAAAGATCGCCTGACAGAGAAACTGTAAATGAAATCTCTCAAAAGTTCAGGTCAGCCAATGCTCTGTCCCGTTTGCACCTTTTAATGCAACGCTTTGAGCATGGGGAAGGCGCTATATAAATAATAATAATGAAGAATACATTTTATTAATATTTACCGAGATTATTTATCTATGCTGCACCCTGGCTTAATGGGCGCCATTAAAGTGCTGTAACTCTATTTTAAATAATGTAATATACTATTATTATATAGCGCTGCACCTGTTACCTTCCTTTCATATCGTGTGTGTATATAATGAACATTCCATCATATATTTTGTTTTATTAGCACCGCTTTTCCAAAAGCATAAATGTGTTGACAGATTAAATAAACTGGCTTGATGATTAGTTTTAACTTCCATTGTCCATTGAGTATGTTTAATTATTTGTAATCTGTACGAAAATAAAACCATTAATGTGAAGTTATTCGGCATATATTATTATAATATATTACAGTATGTTTGAAAAGGATTCTTAAACATTTTTAGCAACCGCGTTTTTGCTTCCTTGCTTCTTTCCTCTCATCTATTTCAACAAAGGAATTACTGGAAGGTGAGAATTTGATTTCTAATTCACCCTCAACAATCGAATTAAACTGCAGAGAAAGGCTAAATAAACGAAAGGCGTGTTTAGGAAATTCGTACTTCAGTATTTAGACACACAGGACTGTTTTAAACAGCAGTTTAGCCCAAGCAGCGCACATTTGCGCCGAGCAGTTCATTTTCTGTCTCTCTATTGTTTTTTTTTTGTTTGTTTGTTTTTTTTTTTTTAACCTAAGATATGAAGTTCGTGAATTTACTTGGATTCTCTGTCTTGACTGCCGCATTTGAAAATATAAGACTTGAACCATTCAGGCCAAAATAAAGTGTGTGTGTGTTTAAAAATTTAACAAAAATGGATATGCGGTACACAAATGTTCTATTTAGCACTATAGCTGCCACGTTAATGTTTAAAACAGAAATATTAAAATGACAAACATAACGCATTGCATATTTTCCTTGCACTATCTCAAAACTACATTTAAAAGACTGAAACTGATTTTTTTCACCTGACACTGCTGTTAAATTAAATGGCTGTGTATCACTTACGCTTCTTGGTGTTGTTAATACGTTTTATTTATATAGCTCCTTTCCCATGATGTGAACGTGCGGCTTCTATCTATTTATGTCTCTTACATTGTGCCTTTCCGTTTCGTCTTTCTGTCTAGTCGATTAAAAGAGCGACAAGAGAAACTGCAGCAAGAAATTTGAAATATAGTTTCACGTGAAAAATAAAAAAAAGTTAAAAAGGAAATTGCGGTTGTTCAGCTTTTTAAATGTTCTTGTGTTTCTAAGTGCCGTATTGAGATTCTGTTGCTTGGAATTAACTTTCAGCCGTTTTCTTTAATGAATACATCGCAATTTATTTACGCTCACACCTTACAGCTGCACGTACACACAGCATATCCTGATTAAAATTCGTAGTCTTAAAAAAAAAAAAGACCCCTTTTTTAATTTATTTTAATTTTATTCAGTTTCTAAAAATATATCTTCTAAAATACATACACACATGGGTATTTAGAGCACCGCATATATTTAATAAAGCTGATAAAGGCTGATGTATGCCTATATTCTAGGTAATTGCGGATGAATCAAGCCATTTGATTTGATTTTTTTAAAATAAAATGAATAATGTAGTAATTATTAATTATTAATTCTCCTGTGCTGTTCCTCCTGATCTACAGAGTTAAGAAACGGAAGTGAAAGCTGCCATTGTGACCGGCTCTGCCTGAACCGTTGTATTCTCATTTCCGCGTAGAAACCAATGTGTATCTTTTTTTAAAATGTATATTTATTTGTTTGTTTGTTTATTTGGTAAGACTTTTGTGAAATTGACTGCAGCTCAGGTTCGTTCGTTTTTCTATCTGACACTTCGCTTATGTTGGCGACGTGAGGACGTGGCCGGTGCGACAATAAACACCTGACCGCTCGGGACTGTCGCTGTGTGCGATGTGGAGGACGACCGTTAGAGGAACCTTGGTTTTCTGTTTTTTTTTTTTGTATCAGTAATTGTTAGTCTATTACTCTATAATATTACTGTATAATAGATATATTAAAATGACAAAATAACGTGGAGAGTTGTAGACTTGGCAAAACTCGTAAACTTTCATTTTCAATGTAGGCCTGCATCTCCTGTGCGCTGTGCGAACTTGAGTGGCACCCAAAAAACAACTACTGAAATATTTTTGCATATGCGCAGATGTATGTAGATTGCACACACTTTTTTACATTGTGTGTGTGTGTGTGTGTGTGTGTATGTATGTATGAATGTATATATGTGTGTGTATGTATATGTGTGTGTGTGTGTGTGTGTATATATATATATATATATATATATATATATATATATATATATATATATATATAAAATGCGTTTTTATGTGTACCTATCCATGTATGTGTTAGATATGTGTATACTTAGCGGCTTTGGAAAATGGATGGATGACCACGCACACTGTTTTTGTGTGTATGTGTTTATGCATGGGATGTATGTATCTGTATTTTATATATAATAAAAACGTTTTATTTTAATAGCGCCTTTCCCAAGATCAAAGCACTTAAAAGAGATTAAAAATGAACAACAGGGGAATACGTTGGATACAACATAGTAACCAAATGAAACTAAAGATAAATACGGGAAACGCAAGGTTTTGAATTCGAATAAGAAACGATAAAGCACAATCGGTATGTATACCAAACGGGTCTGGAAAATAGACGGATGGATGTCCGCACGCACACTGTACATGGACATATCTGTCCTATAATGTACGTGTGTGTGTGTGTGCGTGTGTGTGTTTTTATATTACATGCTCCGAAAGTCCAGTGGCACTGAGCACGTCGGTGTACCCGAGGCGAGCTGCCAGTCGTCCTGCACGCTCCTCTTCCACGAACCACTCTTGTCTTTTGCGTTAACTTTAAGCTGCTTTGGATTTTTATTGTAAGTCAGCATCGGCTGCCGTGCGTACTTGGCAGTTTATAAGAGGGCACTGGATAAGCAGAGCTCAGTAATTGAAACTCGGGGAAAAGGCCGCGTTATCCTCCCCAATGTCCTCCGTTTAATGAGTCACATCAGTAAATGAAGTGCCGAGCACCGCAGAAAGAGGCGCACGCTCGGGAGTTGACCGGTGACGCCGCTATGCAAGTCCTAAGTCTCTCAGACTGCGGGCATTGTTACCCCCAACACTCTGATCTACCTTTTAATTTAAAAATTAATATATAGAAATAAATGATATGCATGTCATCATAATCGGGTTGCGCAGTCGTTTGGAAACGGAATCCCAGCACCGCAATCGGACACGATGGCTGGAGAGGATCGAGCTCGTCCACGGTAAAACTGCAGGCCGCTTCCAGTAAGAGTGCCGTAAAAACGTGACATTTTTCAGGATTTTGGGGGTCCACCAGTCCTAAATAATTTATTTATTTATTTTTATTTTACACACCAGCGCCACCCCCATCACCAGCAGCAGGCCTCTGTCGAGTATTCCGAAGTGGACGCGCGCGCGGCTCGTGACCGCCACTAATGGCATCTCAAGAAAATGAGGCCGCGAGTTATTTGGTTAAACTTGAATAAAGGATGTTACTGAGCCAGCAGGATCGCCGTGAAGTGGACTGCGGTTGTTTCGCCAACACTTTGCGCACTAAACGAATGGCAGCGCTTTGAGCTTAGAAATAACACCGTTAGCAGAGTCCCGTCTTTAGAATAACGGGAGGACAAACGGGGTTTGGGAGAGAACAGTGAATGGAGGGAAACTCGTTCGTGTTAGGGTCCTGTTTTCATGTATTTCAAAGTCGACTCGGCTTTAAAGTGCAGTAATGATTTCGAGATTTTGTAGCAGATGTTAAAAAGGCGGTTAAGAAACAGTAAAAAAAAAAAAAACTGCAGGTTGACATAACAAGTGAAACAGCAAATAAGAACTCGAGTTAATTTGTTAAATTGACAAAAATGCTCGCATCAACAGTAAAAAGAAAACAAAGGAAAAACAGTGAAAAAAAGTGCACTAAATACCTAAATAACACTAATCGTTGGTTTAAGGGTATATAAAGCTCAGCTTCGGAGCTGCCACTTTTATTATCAGTCCACAAACAGTGCTGCATGATAATTTATGATAAATAATAACAATAAAGTGGCAATGAGTTAAATGCATTCTCACTAGTTAAGTCAGTCGACCACTCAAATTCTATTGACGTATAATTGATCTTGACTGCCATACTGTATTTAAAAGAGAATGTTTTCTGTAGTTACCGATCATTGAATTGATGTCGTTGTTACCAGCCGACCTAAACGTCTGTCTGTCTGTCTGTCTGCCTGCTCAATTCAAATTCGTTTACTTCTGTATAGCGCCCTTCACTGAGCGCAGGCATAGAGACTTATGACACGTTATCGGGTAAAATGCAATTAAACACACAAGTATAAACTCGACAAATTATCATCTATCATATTTATACTTGCATGTACTTTATACTTACAATGGCAATAGAGCAATTACGAAAGGCACTATATAAATTGGTAGGCGGCATTATGATGAGAAAAGCACTAATTGGGAGAAATCACAGTGAAAGGCACTATATTTTTGTCTATTTGCCATATAGTGCTTTCCATATTTATCTATAGTTTAAGAAAAGCAAAATGACACCTTTTATTGGGTAACTTAAAAAGATTACAATATGCAAGCTTTCAAAGCAACTCAGGCCCCTTCTGTATTATCATCTTGTCTGAAGAAGGGGTCTTAAAAAGCTTGCATATTTTTAAGTTACCCAATAAAAGGTGTCATTTTGCTTGACTTTTCACTACAATTATAATGTCTAACACGGTGCAACACCCTAGAACTATAGTTTAAGAGATAAATAGATATGAAATAATTAGTGCCTTTCACATCTATCATAATATCTCCTTATTTATTTTATATGGTGCCTTTCATAATCTGTTTTGTAGAACCATGGCCAAAATACAAGAAATATATATGGAAGTCTATGTTCGTGTTTGTCTGTATTTAATTTAATGGTGACCTGTTGTCGGACACAATGATAATTAATACATAGGTTATACTTTATTTGACCCCAAGGGGAAATTTAAAATTTTGACAGAAGCTTCAAAATAAATAATTAAAACAAACAACCACAACTAACACACAGAAACATCTGAAAACCAAGTATATGTAATTTATACAGCACAATTTAGTCAAACGCATTTGTCATTTTTGCATTTTTTTTCTGTCTGTATCGCAATCTTGCGTTTGAACGTTTAATTCGTTTTATCAAAATTAAAAGTGCCGCATAATTCCCGACACGCGCTCTGCTTCGCTCGTTGCGTCAGAGCATCTTTGCCTTCTGAAGAAACTAGCGCATGCCAGCTATGCCAGTTCCTTGATAACCGGGCAGGTAACGTCAGCATCATTTCATTTAACGAAGCTAAGACCACTTGATTTTTTTAAAGGAAATACGCGACCTCTAAACATTTATTTTTTGTCTTGTAAGTCACCGGAAACGTTCTTTGCTCCTCGTGCATTGCAGCAACTTGGCGCTCATCAGGCTGCCCAACCGAATCTGAAAAGGACGACAGTAAATGACAGCGCTATATAACCTTGTTGTTATTTAATATATGTATTTTGCTTTTATTTTCAGTTTTTACCACAAATCAAAATGCAAAACTGATACCCCTTAATGGCACTTTACTGGGTTGCGTGTGTCCTTGGCTTTTAACCATTTCATTCTGATTAGGGCTCTCTACATATGAAGGTGCTCGGTCTTTGGACTTTGAAAAGGAAAGGTTGTGGACTAAACTGAAATACTTGATATGGCAGGCGACCTAGCAAGATCAAAGCCAAAGTCAAAGCGAACTTTATTGTCATCTATATACATATACAAGTATACAGATAGACGAAATTGCGAAGCTCCGGGTCCACAGTGTAACAACATGAAGTGCAAATAATACATTCAAAATAAAATTAAAAATTAAAACACAAACAAGACAAGACATTGTGCAAAGGCAAGACAAATTTTAAGAATAAGATTAAGAAAACCTGAACTTTGCAGGCGTTATTGTAAGAGTCCTCTTAAAATTAGGAGCCAACAAATTGGTTATTATCTTCTATGCATGATGGCTATCCGAATATGGAACAGGTAACAAAAATAATCTGAACCTTCATGTGTTTTTTCTGAAGAACCGCTTTGGCGCCTTTATCTTTTAAGAATGCGTGGCCCCCCTTGGTTACTACTTTTATATAGCAGAGCGTCTTTAATATGAGTCGTCATTCCGGCGTTAGCTTCTTCTACAGAAAGCAGCCAGCAGTTTACAACGAAGGCCATATAGCGCCCCTAACGGCCAACACCGGCACAGAAGCCGTTGTGAACGCACTTATTATTATTATTATTATTATTGTTATTATTATTATTATTATTATTGTTATTTTTTTTAGTTTAACAAACGCAAACCGCTAAATTTGTTAGACTTCTTGAGAGAGAACTACAGGAGCTTTTACAAGCGGCGACAGTGCACTGATGTCTGTGGCTCTTTAGCACAGTAGAAACACTTAATGATGCTCTGCATGTGAAGGCGGATCTTCGGGCTTTTAAAAAAGTTTCTAATATGTGGACAAAATGCAGAAATCTTTAATGTTTAGTGGGCGACCTGGCAGGGCACGAACAGATCAAGAGAACCTGAGCTTGGCCCGGTGATTGGATTCAGTTATTTAAAAGTCTTTGACACCTCCATTATATATTATTTAGGATTATTTACGAAGCCGGTTACAAATCTAAACGGTTTTTTCTTGAACCTTCGTGTGGATGTTTTTATGGTACAAAATGACCGCCTTGTGTCATCGCTTCGGTTCCAGTGTGTTTCTAAAACTGCCGCTCACGCGTTCCTTATTGTTGTTGCTCTTTTATTTTATTTTCTTTACTAAAGCGCCTTGAGAACAGATGACGACGTGTTAAAAAACGATATCCGCACGGAAGGTGACGAGAACTGAATGTGTTACTTAACTGTGACCAGACATTGTGGACATTTTGTACGTTCTTGCATTTTCTCCCCACGTGGAACTGATGCCACTCGCTTGTGGTGGCCGAGAGAATCAACGATGAGGACTGAGCCGGCATCTTTTAGAGTGCCTCTACTAGTGAGATAAGACCCCCCAAGACCTACGGCATCGGTCAGAGTTTGTGTAGCGGGCGTGCGCGTGTGGCGGTCCTCCATGACAGGTTAGCTGGCATCTCTAAACTCGACCTGTAGAAGTGAGCGTGAAAGAGTCCTGCGCCATTTTACCGACCATCGTCCCACATTCTGGGTTAGTCCCGGCGACCTTCAACTGGATAAACGGGTTAGAACCATAAGGGTATTCTGATAGAAAAGAAGTGGGCGTCAGGACAACATTAAGGGGACAGAGTGGCTCTTCAGGGTGATGCCATAGTGAACCAGTTTTAGATTCCAAAGGGAACCATTCACATTAAGATTCCAGAAAGAACCTTAATATGTTTAAATCCGTGAATACATAATGGCGTATCCTTCAGAGCAATGCCACAGGGGAACCATAGTTGATTCCCAAAAGACCCATCCACATGAAAGTTCCAGAAAGAACATTTTATTTTGATCCATAACACAGTAAATAACCACAAATAGATGGTAACAGATAAGTGCCAATGGGCCCTGATTTTAAAAGGCCTCGCTGTAGACAATGGCACAGGCTAAGTTCGGCTTTTCTTAATCTGTTAGTGTCCTGCTAGGTGGTCTACCATATATTTGAGACTTGTTTTTTTTTTTTCTTCTTCATATTAGGAAGATTTTTGTTTTCCCAAAGAACCAACTTCATATGCAAATTCATCAGAATCCTTCCCAGAATGAAATGTTGCTCTGTTACTGAGAACCATAAAATACCATTAAAGAATGTATAGATGAGAAGATTTGTGAAGTCCCAGTGTGTTCCTGATTTTTAAAGGATTCTTACTGCATACAGAAACCTGGACTAAGCGCAGGTGTTCCTTGTCTGTCGTGTGCTGCCAGATAACCTATGATATACGCCACAAATGTCAAACCAAATTCGTATGCAAAGATGTCTTCCCAGAACTGAATATTTCTTTGTTAATTAAGGAGGAACCACGCAACGCATTAAAGAGCCAGGATTTCTAAGAGTAAGGAGGGATGAGTCGGGAATCTCCCGGTGTGGACCGAGCAATGTCATTCTTCTGTTGTTTTTCTTTTTGTCACAATTTTATTTGTTTAAAGGCTTTCATTGGGTTTATTTATTTATTTTTTTTAACTACTGAAGTGGCAGGGAAAGACCTGCGGAGAACTTACCAGGCAACCAGCCTTACAAGGATAACCACACACACACAAAAAAAAAAAAACACAGTGGGAAGCGGAAATGTGCTCTTTTTTGAGAAGTAAAATAGTCGCCATACTTTTGAATCCTACGCTTGATTTTTTTTTTTCAGTACGTGGTCGCGGGGAAAAGTGTAGTCTGAGCCGGCATCTTACAATATATTACAATCCGTCGCGAGCGCTCCGCACACCCCGTTAAAACGAGCCGACTGACACGGACAAACGGCCTAAACTGCACCGGGGAAGATGTACCTGCTCAGCTAGTGTACTCTTTACATACACAGGTGGTGCTCTGAGTGTTTTACCAGACGTCAAGGGGTTGTTAGCAAAAAAATCGCATTAAAATTGCATAAATAGTATACCAATAATGACTAATACACGTACGTTAGACAATTACGTAATTAAGAGAAGTCGAGTCCTTAAAGGCAGGATTGGTCTAAGTCTCTAAAAATATTTTTTTAATGGGATTTCTTGCATTAAATCTTAAGAACATGACGAATTTCTTAGTAAAACATTTGGAAACCTACTTTTAATTTTATAACTTCTGCACTGTAATAAAATGAGAGGCGCAGCGGTCCGAAGCGCAGTACCTGTGAAATGACGACTGCCTCACTCCATTGAAGTGTTTCCTGCTGTACTTCGTGCACATATTACAATTATCACCGATTAAAACAATGTATGTTAATTAGCTGGGTGATGTAAGTGCTGATTTGCAGCATAACTTATATAATGTACTGTTATAACTTCCCCTTGGTTACAAATAAAATATTATCGTTCTACTGTGTAACATCGAGAACACTTAATTATAAGGAGAAAAATTATTGTTTGTTGGGTTTTACATTGAGTTGTGTCCAATATTTAAAAATAGTTGAACATGTTGCCTGGTGGAGAACGAAAGTTTACTTGTGTGAAGTCGGGTGGGCTGCATGTTCGCCAGGGTATCGAAAACAACTAAATGAGCTCTCAAAAGAAACCCCTTCAGCGAGTTGGCTCAACACCTTTCAGTGTTTGCTTTCCACAGTGCAGAGGGGTGTGTCTGTGTTTTGGGGGCGGAGTCATGCCGAACAACTTGCCCCGTTGCGGAAAGGGGGCGTTCCTTATGCAAATATCCCAACTTGATGCAAATACAGAATTCTGTGCCCTTGTGACTTCAGAGCAACACAACAATTTATCTACAAAACAGTTTCACATATTAAAACGATTGTTTGATATTAGCTAAAGCATCGCTCACATGGAACTTTACACGCATTCATCCATTTAAAAATCAGGGTTTAAACCATTTATTTTATTTGTTTATTTACTGTGAAAAAGTATGGTTAATATAATTGTTTTTTTTTTGTTTTTTTCTACAGTGTGGTAGTGAATTAATGTCAATGAACTATTTATTGTAACCTTCAGTTACATGACTTGGCCTACCACAATATGGCGCCTTTTCATGTACATCGTTAAAATAGAATTTGACTCGGCCTGAGAGCCACACAAACCCTTCTTAAAAAAAGTTTGGAGACACATTGTATATGTCAGTCAGTCAGTTATTACCCAACCCGCTATATATGCATGACATAAATGAAAATATTTACCTATTCACATTGAAATTAGCATACTGTGACTTTAATAATAATACATTGTATTGCGCCTTTCCCATTATATTTACATCTTGCTGACATTGCAGAGGGGGGTAGCTCCATAGTTAACGAGTCCCTTTTTGTGTTCATGAAACATAACTTAGCACTCAAAACCCCCCAGTCCAATGCTATGGGTGGTCCACGCCCCTCCTGTCAGCATGGGGCACAAATTGGGCGGGCAGGTCATCGTCCTCTTCCTCACACATGAACAGTATAGGCAGTGTCAGCAAAAGTGACAGACACAGACCCTCTGAGAACATGCAAACGCAACACAGAAGACCACCAGAGGCGGTAAAGAAAAATGGGCGGCATTCTTAAAAATAAATGTGCCCTGCAGAGCAGGCAGGCCTTCAGAGTGATGGCATTTTTGGT
>NW_024381440.1:0-19870 GCF_016835505.1 Polypterus senegalus
TTTTAAAAAGATTTATGGAAAACTCCCTTTCCCGGATAAGGAAAAAAAAAGTAGCCAAAACCTAAGAAAATTAAGTTGGGGCAAGGGTACAACTGTGGGAAATTGGCACTCTGAGGGGGGTATGATTTATGACAAAGATGCCGGTTTATACTATTACTGTTCTTATAATACTAAGTAATAAGGGATGAGAAAAAGGGAAATTTTTTAAAAAAATGTATGACAGCAGATGGTGAACTACAGGAAGACTGTGCAACACACATACAACATGGGAAACCATCAATACTAAAACTGCCTTATTTTTGTCTGTTCGACTTACCACAGATCCTGGTATTTGAATTACAATTTTGTAATTGAAATTTTGTCGTTTTTGCAAGGCTAAGAGATGAATTAGCACATAACTGTGACTTCCAAAATTGTAATTCAAACACCAACACATGCTATATTTTAATTTTTTTTTTATTTTTGCTTTCTTTAGGCAAATGTTTTTCTAATAAGTTTACAAGTTATTCTTCCAACAGATGAGAAGGGGTTTTCCCTTTTTCATTTTCTTGAGCCTCTTCTGTCATTAATAAAGGCATTTTTTAGTAGTGTGCAGTTCAGAAATTTGCATGTTGAAGAAGGTTACAAACACCTGAAGCACCTGTTTTGGGAGCACAAGAAATTCCCGTATATACTGGGTGGAAAATTTCCCTCCGAATAAGCGGACTTGCTTTTATAGTATAATTTCTGGTATTTTATAATGTCAGTCATATAAGTAGAATGAGGAAAACTCACGCTATTGGTACAAGGGATTATGATATGCAAACCCCCACTTGACAGAGAAAACCAAGGAGAACATTACTTTTTTTTTTTCTATGTGGGTGTGGCAATGTAATACCCAAACTATTCCAAAGTAACGTTTGCACTGATTTGTGTTTTTTTGTATCTCACACCCTCATACACCTTTATCGTAAAAGCATCCTTTATCTACGATGGAGTGTTCGATCAGAAGAAAATATGAAGCTGATTTTAAATTAAATGTTGAAGTAAAAGAAATTGGTAACTGTGCTGCTGCAACAAAATTTGATCCCCTGAGAAACTGATGCGAGATTGGAGGAGGCAAGAAGATGTAAAAAAAAGTAAAAAAATTTAAATGTCACACTTTTGAACGGCGTATAAGTCAGGGTCTGATTTTATGATCGATTTTTGGTTTCAAGACCACTTATAATGAGTATATATCATACGGGTAAACGTGAGAGGATGAAGATAAGTAACTGTGTTAATGGCCACTCTTGATGAAAATAAAACAATATTTTGATATATTTCAATTGAAAACAAGTAAATTGCTTGGTTTAAATCTGACAATACAAAGATGGTATAAAAGCAAAGTCATGAATCACTGACAAAGACAACTGGAGAAATTGCCAGCCTTGAAGCGGCTTTTAAAAAGGAAAATATTAAAATTTTAATATTTGGAATGGTACTAACACACTTTGTCTCCTGAAGAAAAAAGTTGAACTAACTTGTATTTAGTTAAGTAAATAAAAATTAATGCCCACAAGTTAAGTAAATACAAATTAATCCACACACAAACACGCTTGGCAAAGATTGTGAAATGGATTATGTGAACTCGAGAATGTTACAAAAGGTTATGTTAGTAAAATATGTATGCTTTAAAATAGAATATGAATTCACAACACAGATTGTTCTTATGCTTACCTTTTGTATTTTCAAGCACTGGTTCACACTGTGCAACAGGTTTAATGGTCTCTTTCAATGGATTTGAACATTTTCTAACAGCACTTAACGACAATCTAATATTCTTCCAAACTGTACTGAATGTCTAAAACTATTGGAAGGAAAACAACTAGCACTGCTGAAATGAAGGTGTTATCTATCAATAAAAAAAAGAAAACTGCATACTGTGTAATATTTTTAGTCATTTTGGCCCTTGTATTAAAAGTACACTGCTTTAAAATCTCATAGATTGGCATCAAAATTTTTTTTTTTTTTTCTTTTCTTTGAGAACAGGCCTGAAAAGCATTTCTTTTAATTGTGTAAGAGGAGCAATGGCAAAGTTAAAATTTACTGAGGTTGTAGATTTTCTAATAGAAAATGCTCTGTCCATGTTTCCCAAAGGAGTTTTAGGTTCATTTCAGTTGTCTTTAGTGCTGGTGGTATATAAATCATGCAGTTTGCAAGCACTGCCCTACAAAAAAATTTAAAAACTTCAGCAAAGTACAAATTAAGGTATTCATATCCCAAATTTAAATTTCGGATTTTCAAATCTCTGCCTTTTCTTTCATTTCACTTCATTAAATTTTGGTTTGATAGTATTGGTTGTCATAAATAAAACAAACCGCATATTTTCCAATGTGAAAAAAAAAAAAATTAGCATATATGCTCACGTTTAAGTCGGGCCTTGAAACCTGAAACATTGACCATAAAAAATCAGACCCCGAATTGTACGCATGTTTGAAAATGCAACACTTAATTTTTATTTTTTACCCCCTTCCCTCCTCCCAATCTCACACCAGATTCCTCAGTTACATCAAATTTTGTTGCAGCAGGGTTATGAATTTCTTTCACCATTTCACAACTTTTAATTTAAAACCAGCTTCATATGTTCTTCTGATCAACGCTCCATCATAGATAAGGGATGCTTTTATGATAAAGGTGTATGAGGGTGTGAGATACAAAAACACATTAAACAGTGAAAAATGTCACTTCACAATAGTTTGGGTATTAATATATAAAAAAAAGTGCCGTGGTTACTCTCTCAGGTGGGCGCTAGCATATCATAATCTCCTGGACGAATAGCATGAGTTTTAAAATTCGACTTTTACCACCAACATTATAAAATATAAAATGTGAATTTCCCCTTGGGATTTGTGAATTTTCCCCCTTGGGATTAATAAAGTATCTATCCTATCTATCTATCTATCTAATACCCGAAATCTTACTGTAAAATCAGGCCCCGGGACTTATCTGCAGGAAAAATTATCCACAAGTATATACTGTTACATGGTGGCTTATTCTGTTCTCCCAACCAGAAATGCCAAATGGCATTCTGACTGACAGAGGCCCGAGACTGATTAATGCTTCATGTGACGGATTTTGGACCCCCAGCATACAAAACTGATGTAGTCAAAGCAAAAACACACTTGATGCTTATGGTGTCTTTTTTTTTTCATTTAATTGCTTTTATTTGGAAACAAAACATTGAAAATAACATAGCAAATACAACAGTATGCTCTGAAAGCAGTGCCTGAAGCTCAACATTCAGCCCAACCTAAACCAGAGAGGTTAGAATAGAGGCCTGTCTAAAATTGCTCTTTGAGGGATACAACAGCAAGTTTATCTGTAAATTAAACAGAGCTAACTAAAATTAAATAAATGAAAAGCACCAAGTACAACAGTATGCTTAAAAATTTCGACATTTAATCCACACCTGAAAAAGGGTTAAGTTATAGGAACAGGGAGCGCTCTAATACCTCTCTCAAACTCTTCTTAGCTGAGAGGGTTAATAATTTAAAATAATGAATATCCTGCCAATAGAGGCTTCTAAAAAGATTCTCTGTATACAAAAAAAAGTATGAAACTAATTTAAAAAAGGCTGTGCACCGGCCTGGGACGTTTACTTTGGGATTCTAAATGGATCCTCGTTAAGAGTATTGGATTTATTCCATTTTTACATAATATAGAACATTGCTTTCCCAATGAATTAGAAAGATTGGATTGGAATTCTTCCAGCTGAGCAAAATATACATCTTCATGCAGATAGTGTGGTGTAGGGTTATTACAAATTTTTTTTCATGGTACACTTTTATCCCATCTAGTATTACTCCAAATATTGCTTTTAAATCGGAATTAAATCCAAGGCTATCTAAAAGATATAAAAAACAAATATCTGAAATGGTTTATTTTAGAACATTCCCAAATGCCTGACCTTGCTATACAGGAGCTTGACACCCCACTCCAAGTTGCATCTTGCCCCTCGTAATTTTAGCCCAAAGGTATGTGTGATTGATAAAACAATTTTAGTTGAATTGCAAATGCTTGCCACATACTGAATTAGAGGGTATTTTATGAAGGTCTGAATACCAATTTGTTTCTGAACTTTTACTTGAAAATCTTTTTTATATCATTCCATAAGATCATTAAGGGTTTAGTTATTTAAAAGCTTTTGATATACTCTGGAGATGCTGTCTGAATCTTCATCCACAAATTAGCAGTATCCCTCAGGTACAGAAATACACTTATGACCAAATGTTTGTGGATACCTGACCATCATACTTATATGAACTATTGGGAAACCCATTTTAAAACCATTTGAATTAATATGGAGCTGTTCTCTTCTTCCTTGGAAGAACAGTAATTGATGCCTTTGGCCCAAAGTTAGCATCCCCAAACTTAACTACATTTAGCCAGGCTACTTAATAGAAATCTTTTATAAAACTTAATCAGAATGAATTTTTTCACTATGATGAAAACAAGATTTTAATACATGAAGTGGAAACAAATAATTGCTAGTACTTTCCTTACGTGTTTTGAAGATGCTGATAGACGTATACATTATTGAATAGTGGAGGAGAGTAGAGCATGAGGACCCAGTCAACTACCATTTTCTACTGGTACTAAGGGAGGCACTGTTTGGGACAACATACTGATGCATACCTGCACACATTGTCATCTCTTTAGCTCTTCCCTTGTGAAATAAGTATCCCTACAATTATTAACAAATCTTTTTCAAAACTTGGATACAATTGTAATCTGGAATGCACATGGCCTTATATTAAAAGGATAAAACTGAAAAGATACTCTAAACATGTGACAAGTACTTCTACTACAGCAATCATTTGATTCCAAGGTTCTGGAAAGGGGAACTGGGAAGGTAATGGAATAGCATCTACTTTACTAGCCCTAAAAAGATAATGCTGCCCCTAAACCTGTCTTTTACTCACTGCTTTGTGGTTTAGTCATCCACAACTATTGCCAACTTACTGACAACCCAGTAGTCCATCACACACTTAAATAACCCACTACTGGGAAGTACTTTAAGGCTTCCATACAGTATATGAGTCCAGTACACAATAAGCATACATTCCAGCTCTCTTTAAACCACAGAGATTTAACTCAATGAAGTCATTAGGTGTTTGGACCCTTAGAGGCCTCTGTTTTGATGTATGTGTTAGCCTGAATGTTTGTAGTAAGAGGGAAGATTACTGGTAGTATTTCTAGACTCCATCTGTATTATGATGTGCACCCCTAGATAATCTTGGACAACATTGGGATGGAAGACTCCCGACAGTCTCTCAGACAAGGAATGTAACTTACTGTAATCATGCATAACATACCTCTGTCCAAATCTGTAAAAAACATGATGTAACCATCTTAAATTGCACATGGAAATTTTTCAAGATCAAAATTATCCATAATAACCAGGGATTGAGCCTAAAATTTAATGATATTTTTTCAAGAAAATATTACTTTGTTAACAATATGGTTTGAATTGTTCCTACATTTTAATGATATTTTGAGTAAAACAGAAGGGGAGTTTTAAATAAAAATCTATTACCTTTTATAAAACATTGCTGTGCGTTTACATATCTTACCCAAATGGGAAAGTCCTAGCTCATCGCCTATGAGTTAATGGGCGAATGTCTTTTATTACCTAAAATCAGGAAAAATATCACATTTTCTTTGAATAATAAGATAAAATAAGAAATTTTGGAAATTCATTAATGTTGTTCTAAAATAAGTCTTAATCGCTGACTGTGCAATGCTTTCTTTAGATATTTTATACATCTTATAAAGCCTTAAATTCTCATAGCCTTCCTTGATGGGAAAGGGAATCTTTAAGTGTTGATTACGATTCTGTTTTATGTAAGCTGATTAGAAAAAAGGGCTGGATGGTTGTAACTTTCAAGTCTGTTCTTTTTCAGAATTTTGTACAGATTCCACTCGTTGTACACCATCACCAGATTCCTCCATGTTTATCCAGGATCCAAAACCCACAATCCTTATGGGTGTATATTGGCGGAGCACTGCTAAGTTATCTGCCCAATTTGATCTTTGATGGCTACCTGTGTTAACTCCAGATTTTGCTACACACGAACAGGCAAATATAATGTTTTCCCAAAAAATTTAATTTCTTTCTTTAAGCTTAGAGAAAAGCCAAAACAAAATGACACCTTTTTTTGGCTAACTAAAAAAAATAACAAGCTTTCGAGGCAACTCAGGCCCCTTCTTCAGGCAAGATGTAATACAGAAACTGAAGTTCCTGAATTTATATCCACACACTAGGACAAGAAACAACAATGGTAAATTTTTTAAAAGAAAACTCTTAAATGTAAAAATTAATAGGTTCATTCAGACTAAGATTAATTTAACAGGAGATAGAAGAACAATGTATGGGTCAAGATCTTTAGATAAGATAACTGTCCAAAAAAAGTCCTTTGAAGTTTGTGATGAGTTTTTCAAAACAATATGGGTCTGTAGTCAGGTTGTCTGTGTCAGTCTGAGAGATAAACAGTCTTCATATCTGGCTATAAAACTCTTTCTTTTCAACCCATGTTTGTAATGTATTACTTTTTAACATTAAAACATTTAAATTTTAAGCTTAATAAACATTGGTTTGACTTTTTTCTGTAGAATTTATGGTTCTTTAAAGCTGTTAAGGTCAAAACCGAGATACTTTATCACCTGTTAGATCATTTGTTTGTGGTTCTTACTGTGGATTACAATGCTTCCTTTTCTCCAAACATAGAAAGAGCCACTTGAGTATCAACCTCCATTTTTTTTAATTTTATTGATTTTATTAAAATCCAAACATTCCACACAAAAAAATCAATTTCTACAAACATAAGATCAAAAACAAATCAACCCCACCCTAAAAAAAAGAACTAAGCCAGCAGAATAAAACATAAAAGCTAGTAAAAATAAGTAAGTAGATGAATTAATAAGTGAATCTGATAAAATGAAAAAGGGAAAAGGGGTGAGAATCTCTTCCTCAGAATTTTAAAAGATTATTCTAAAATTTTTTTGATTAGATTCTGCCAGGTTTTAAAAAAGTTCTGCACAGACCCCTCTAAGTAAAATTAGATTTTTCCAGTTTCAAATAGTATTAACAACATCAATTACCACTGACTTGGAATAGAAGTTAGGGTTCTTCCAGTTGAGCAAAATAATTCATCCAATAAATGTAGTAAAAGCAATCACAGTTTGTTTGTCCTTCTCCACTTTTAAGTCCATCTGGGAGTCCACCAAACACAGCTGTTAATGGGTTAGGAGGGATTTGGCTTAAGGCTGTCTGAAAGGCATTTAAAGATTTTGATCCAGAATGATGTTCATTTGGGGCAAGCCCAAAACACGTGGCTGGAATTTGATTCAGTGTTCACAGGTTGGATCTTGCCATGGAAACTTTGGGCAATTTTGCTGGACAGATGTGCTTGATATATAATTATGAGTTGAATAATTGTATGCTTTGGACATATGGGGCTCGAGTGGGTTTCTTGCAGTGCTCTTTCCACTCCTTTTTTGAGATGTTGAGTGAAAATCCTTTCCTACTGTACCTTGGACCTTTGAAAGGGAGGAACTGTAAAATGGTTTTTTATATTGCAGAATGCTGTCTGAGTCCTCAAGACTGAGCAATAATTTTCCGTATAGAGGTAGGTGGGAGGTGAGGAAAATTGGGCAGGGTTCTGTTTAACACAACTTTGATTTGAAGGTAGTGAAAAAAAGTCTTGCTGGAAAATTACATTTGGAATCTAATTGTTCGAGGGGTACAAAAACGTTGTCGGTGTACAGATCTCTAAGTGATTTAATCCCAAATGTTTTCCCGACATTAAAACCTCGCGTTTGAGAGGGTAGAAAAGGTGATTCTCAATGCAGAGGTGCCACAGTTAAAGCTTCTTTATCTTAAAATGTTTCCTACATTGGTTCCATATTCTGAGTGAGTGAAGCACAATTTATGGTTAGTATATTTTTGTTTCATTTGTCTATAGAGCCTAAACTGCAATGATTTGTTTTATATTCTGGGTTTTGCTCAGTATCTTTTAGATCTTGAAGTCAAAGCCAAACAAAGTGAAGATTTCAAAAAGATGCTCTACATTTTCTTTCTGATTTCATTTAATATTTTACACAAGCCCTTGGAAAGTTTGACAATGACCAACCTTTGTTTACAACTTCTTCATTTCGACAATATGTATGAAGTTAGATTACTATGGAGGTCTGTGTGCACATGGGACATATTTCAAAAACGCACATCGGAATTTTGAGCATATGTCACATTTCAGATCAAGAACACATTTTATAAGTGAACATAACACATCTTGATGGTAAGTGTTAAATTTTGAATGTTCACAATATATTTTACAAAGGTTTTGTACTCACACAACCTTTTGAGCACAACTATCAAAAAATCTTTAGCAAGCACCTGCCATTTTAGCATTTACAATGATTTTGAGCGTTAATATGTTTTGTAAATGCATTTGCACATTTTCAACATGACGACATGCTTTTTTCAAACACACTTAGCACATTCTGAGCACACACAACACATTGTACAATGTTTTCTATCATGTGACCTATAGTTGCATTCTTACACAGCAGAAATAATCCAAGCATAAAAGCAGAAGCCAGGGCAGGTCTTTTTTCTTCTAACCAATCGGGAGTGATTGGTAAACCACATCATTAGGTGCACCTCCTTCTCTGTTTCCAAACAGGAACAGGCCTTGCTAAACAGTTTCTCAAAAGCTTTTCAATACACCCCCTTTGAAAGATATTAGCTGCTTAGGGGGGGTGGGATCCAGAACTGAATGCTGCCAAGCAAGACTCCACCTTACCAAGTGACATTACATTGGGAAATGGTACAGAAATGAGAAGATTCAAATGCAATACTTTTAAAAGCAAAAAATCCATCCAAATCCACATCTTTAACTCATTTAGAGCAAATATGGACTTGTGGATATAGGTTTAAACCCACAGAAAGGAAAATGCATTTCTGGATGGAGTGCTTTTAATATTTAGAAGTGTAGTGTGGCTGCGGGGTTTTATTGCTGTGCATAATAAAGGCTACCCTTTTGTGTCCAATAAAAAAACTAAATGTCCTCTCCTTATGATAGCTAAATTTTTTTTCTTTGGTTTAAAAAAAGGATACATACAAGGTTTTATTTTGGATCAGATCCTTTGCTGCAGTGGTCTCAAACTCTGGTCCGGGAGGACAGTGGCCTCAGGTTTTGCTACTAATTAATTCCTTTCCTTTCATTGACTTTTCCCTAAGATTTATTCCCTGAATGTCTTCTATTCCTCTAATTGCTTAATTTCTTTGCTTAAATGGCACCCAAACGAAATGAAACGTGAAGTGAGGGGGCCCTTTTGTTGGCTCCAACTAAGTCAGGCCCTCAAACTCCAACCAATTTCACTCCAACCAGTTGCTTATTTAGGAGCAGAGTCTTGTTGAATTGAACCCGTTCCCTTTTAAATTTCATGGTTTGTTCTGCTCTCATTGTGTAATGGCATACATTTCTAAAATTATTGTTTTTCTTTTTTAAGAGCACTGTTAAAATGTTTTGTGGACCTGAGCAGATCAACATTCCTGAGACCTCCACTTTTTATTTTCAGATATTGTATGAATGACACGGTTTGCTGGTCATGTTTTGGCTCATTTTTTATGTCATTATTATTTGCTTGCTAATTAAGGAAAAAAGAAACAATTGAGAGGTCTGGTCTTCAAGAACAAGTCAATTAAAATAATTCAAAAGAAGCTGATTAGCAGCTGTCAGGGATGCCGGGGGCGCGCCCCGGCCAGGCCTTGAGGGACCAGAAGAGGGTCTACGCCCCTGGATCACGTGAAGGCCGCCACCCTGGTTGCTTTGGGGCCACGGGTGGGGCCTAAGCCCAACACTGTAGGGGCCCGTGGTCACATCCCTTTTGGGAGCCGGGACCTCAGCACTTCCGCCACCCGGAAGTGCTGGGAAAGAAGAAGGGACACCTAGAGGCTTCTGGGAGAGCCAGCCTTCTGCCACAAGGGTGTCGGCGGTGATTGCCGGGGAACACCTGGAACACACCCGGTGTGGATAAAGGGGCTGCCTCCCTTCATTCGAGGCGGGAGTCGGGTGGAGGCAGGACAAGGCAGGAGAAGAAAACTAGAGATGGCCCGGGGAAGAAGGCATTGTGTGGCCAGGACTTTGTGGGATTTGTGTGCACTTGACTTTTGTAAATAGTACCTGTAAATAAACATTTTGGTGGTGGAAAAACAACATGTCTGCCTGTCTGTGCCCGGTCGTTTACATCTGGCGTAGCCGGGAGGATGCTCCCCTTTTCAAGGCAGGGACCTGCAAAACAAATCTTGTTGTGGGACCGGCCTGGCGCAGGGGACCCCCCCCACGGCCCGGGAGCGGGCGTGACACAGCCTCTCTGGGTAAAAGTACCCCACGGACCGCCAGGGGTCTGCAGGAGAGCCGTTTCCCTGGGACGGGGTCGGCGGTGTGGGAGCCGGACTGGGAGGCTCCTGTGGGTGCCCTTTGCTGAGGCTCCCGGGGCAGCATCGCTCTAGGAGGCCATGGGCCCAGGGCGTTCCTCAGTTGGCCGGACCCGGAGGTGAGTTCCCTGCAGGCAGCCGGCCATTCTATCTCGTTGGCAGGGACAGCCGGATCCGCTCGGTGGGAGACGATGCTGGTCAGTTGGGGCCCCGGCAGGCGCCGCCTACAGGAGCTGGTGAAAAAGAGCCGCTGCAGCTTAAGACACAGGAAAGGGTGCCGGGAAGCACATCGCCGCCGCGGGGGGAACCAAAAATGCGGGACAGAAGTTCCTCCCCTGACAGGCCGCGGTTGGATGGGTGTCTTGGGGTGCCCGCCAATGACTGGAGAGAGGTGGGGCAAGGAATCTCCATCGCGTGCGGGGAGACCCCATTGGGCGGAGGAAGAGGCCCACAGGAAGTTGCCGGCACCTGGGGCTGGCGGACGGTAGCTCGCGCCGTTAACTTCCTGTCTTTGCCCGGGTGCTCTGTTGGAGCTGGAGGCGGGCCCTTTACCCAGGGCAGCATGTGTCACAGGGCTACCGGCCCTCGGGCGGTTTCGGTTCCTGGAGATGATGGCGGGGGGTGTCTATCGTGAGCTATTGAGCGACGATGGGCGCGACGCTGATTCTTCAGTTGGGGGTGTACGGCGGGGAAGGGACAGCCGCCCCGACAGCACAAAAGGGAGGGTCTGCCGAAAACAGCTGTGATAACAATGATCAGCAACAAGTAGGCAGTCCTCCAACTGTGGACACGTGCAGAGGGCTGTGTGCGCGATGAGGGAGAGACAGCGGGGCTGGCAGGACGGGCTGTTGAGTGCCCCAGGTCCGCCCTCCACCCAAAGTCGGCGGCAGTCTGCTCCCGCCTACAGGGACGCGGGACGGAAGGGAGTCTCTTTTACGCAGTAAGGAGACTTAGACTGTCAGGGCGTCCCAGAGTGACAGGGGGAATCAAGGGGGGACCCGGTTCCTCCGATAGGATGGGGCGTGGTGCTGGGAGCACCCGAAGTGTAGCCACCCTCTGCGGGGCAGAGGGAACCCTTGAGGTTAGCGGAGAGGAAAGGACTGCAGGCTCCTGTCTGTTACACCGACAGGAGGGACACGGAACCCGCGGGGGTGCCAAACAGGCAAGCCGGGTGCAGGATGGAGGGAATGCTGCCAGTGCGGGCACAGAGGGCGCCAGGGAAGAGTGTCCAGGCATCGGTTCTGCCCTTTGTTTCTGTTCGTTTCAGGACCGGACCCCGGACAAGCAGTAGGACCCGCGTTGGAACCTGCCTTCAGGAGACAGGCCGTCTGCTTGAAGGACTCTCCGCTGCAAGGGGTGCCGCACGGCTGCGGAGACTAGAGGAGCAGGCCCGAGGTGCCCAAATTTGGGCCCCCGGGGGCTCAAAATAGGACCCGCTTTGGGGGTAAATTGCCCTCCGGGCGTGCCGCCCTCCCGAGTGGTCTCGCTGGCTGTGGGGCAATGTCAGATCCAGGGGCACCCCCGGGACCCTTGAGGGACCGGAGGGCCACGCCCGCCCTGGATCACGTGGGGCCGCCACCTGGTTGCTTTGGGGGCCACAGGTGGGGCTTGAACCCCAAACCTTCGGGCCCGGGTCACCCCCGAGGGGCCCCGATCCCTTTTTGGCCCCCGGGCCCTCAGCACTTCCGCCACACCGGGAAAGTGCGGGGGAAGAGAAGAAGGGACAAGGCTTCCGGGAAAAGTTGGCACTTCCCCCACACAGGGGGTGGGGGTGATTCCCGGGGAACACCTGGAACACACCGGTGTGGAAAAAGCCCCCTCCCCATTGAGGCTGGCGGGTGGAGGCAGGACAAGGGGAGAAGAGAAGTGAGGCCCGAGGAAAAGGCATTGTGTGGCCCGGGCTTTTTGGGGTTTGTTGCACTTGACTTTGAAAAAAAATACCTGTAAATGCGGTGGTGGTGGAAAACAACGTCTGCCGTCTGTGCCCGGGGGAATGTTTTCCCCAGCAAAAAAAAGGTCACTAATTAAGAAAAGGGGTTTGAATGCAAACCAGCAGCCACTGCAGCCCTCCCGGACCAGTTTTTGAGACCCCTGCTTTACTGTTGTCAGCATGCCAGTTAGATTATGTGGCATTAACTTCCCTTGATGTGGACTGGAGCTCCATCCAGGTCTGATCCCAGACTTACACCAAGTTGCGTGACAGGTAAGCCTCCTGTAATCTTTTATTCCAAGGTGGATGAACAAAATAAAACTTTTTACATACTATAGTCAGAATACCTACATTTAAAACTTAATACCAAAAATCTAAAACAAACAGTTTTTGATCAACTAAAAAGAACATGACGGGATAAAAAAGAACCAATTTTAAAGCATAGTTCATTCCCCGTTAATCACAGCAAGATTTTTCTATTTACCCCCTATCCAAAAGAATTCATCGTCTAAAAAAAAAAAAAAAAATCCCCGGGCCCACATTTTTGTCAAATCAAAAGTCATTCCTCCAGTACAAAAATTGACCCCCTTTTACATTTCAAATGGCTGCCTTTTGCATCCTTTTAAACCACTTCCCCAAACATTCACCTAAATAATGCAAACAGCTAACATGTTGCTTTTGGCTTTTTTTTTATTTTTCAGTTTGGGAAAAAAAATATTTACCTTTTTTTTTTTTTTACAAAACACTATATGGAAACCAGTACACTACCTTTTAACCCAGATTCATTCATTCAGCACCATCTTCCAAAACTTTTTTATTAGAATCATTTTTCGAGTTAGGAAAATAAAATGTGATGCCAGGAATTTTAATAACAAAGTAGTTATGTATAGTGCCTGTGCTTTAAATTTAAGAACAACTGTCAATAAGTATGAGCTAAACAATGGCTGTCGATAATTTTTGAAATAAAGAAAAAATCATGATTGGCAGCAATCATAAAAGGGGAAAAATGACATACTGTACTAAAACACGGTTGTTCATAAGGCAAATTTCAATAAAAAAGGGAAAAAAACCATGAATATTGAACAACAAAAAAAAGGGGAATCCGAAAAATAAATTTAAACAAACAATTTAACCTGACCGTGGGATATCTTATTTCCCAAATGAAAAAAATGGCATTTTCAAAGTGGAAAAAACCCACAGACATATGTTAGTTTGAATGGTTCTGTAAAAAGGGGTCTTTTGAGTGAGTTGAGGGGTGTGTGCTTATTAGTTTTGTGATGAATTGATTCCCCGTTAAAAATCAGTTTCTAATTTGCCCCAGTCCCAGCTAACAGTGCCTGACAAAATGAGGGTTTTTAAAAATAGGTAGATGGATGGATGGATGACCCTGTTTATTAACTAAGCAAGTAGAATGAAATTAACTAAAGTACAAAATGATACAGTTTAAAAAAAATATATTTACAAATCAATAGAACAGATTTAAAACACCATATGATAACATTCTCAAACCTGCTTAATGCAATTTAGGGTCCTAAGGTTGGAGCATAACATGCAGTTATAAAGCAGCATTTACACAACTTCATAGACCAATTTAGAACTTCAAAGAACCTAACACACAAATCTTTGGGAAGTGACACTAAAACCCGAGACAAAAAAGAACAAGGGAGAATGTGCAAAATTTACAAGACTGGATGGGTTATAGGACATTGCATCCATGTGAAGCAGCACAAACCCAAAAGTACCCACATCCCTGAACACCAAACAGAAAAATAAAAGCTTTTTGTGCTAACCGCTTCTCATGACCCCTTAACGCCACCTACCCAGGTCAGTGACATCAAAGCAAACTCAAACCCGCACAAATTAACCCAGTCCAGCCAAGCGAATTATTTTTAAAACCGACAGGAAATGGGGATGACTATGCCAAACTGGGTGCCCCCCTCCCTTTAAGGGGCCCCCTGCCTACTTAGTGGTTGATTACGCCCTCTCAGACTTGCTTGATGGACTCCAGGTTCATGGGTCCTGTACCAAAAAATTTTTGGGTGGGGTTTGGAAAAAATGTTTAGGGGTTCTCTGTGGTTTTTTTGGGCCATATCAATCACTGATATATTTACGGACAAACCCCTGATAAAGAGACAAAGGAAAAAAATCTTTTAAAATTTAGGAAATTTAAAGGGGCTTTTTAAAAAAAAGTATTCTGAGAAATTCATTCATTTTATTTAGTAGGATTGACTACTGCAATGGGTGTTCCCGGGGTGTTAACTGTTCTTTATACAGTCCCGTTAATCCAAAATGTGGCTGCAAAATTATAAAAGAACAAGAAAATCGAACATATAACTCCAGTTCTAAATCCTTACACTGGCTCCGGGTTAAGTTTAGGGAAAATTTCAAAATCCTCCTTTAACATATAAAGATTAAATGGCCAAGGTCCCCACTTGTCTGAACTTATCATGACTTAAAAACCCAGGCCACATTAAGATCTCAAGATGCCGGTCTGTTTGTGATTCCAAGGATTAAAAAAAAACTGGGGGTGAGCTTTAGTTACAGGGTCCCTAAACTGTGGAATGGTTTTCCCCGTTTTTTAAAAATCCCCCTTCACCCAGTTTTAAATCTCCAAAGACTCACTACTTCAGTTTCCTGACTAGAGCTGCTGATTAACTTACAGACTGCATCTCTGTTGTTAGTCATTAGCACTAAAACATAAAAACATGATAGTTATAATTGAAAAAAAACCCCACACCTATTTTTTCTTTTCTCGATCAAAAGTGGTTTTGGGGCCCGGGGCCCCCCCCAAGTTGTTTGCCTGCCTATGGTAAAAATCATCCCTGATGGAGGATCGGGAATCATGGGAAAAAGGGGTCCTTTCATCGTTGGCTGGGCAGCCTGTTTTTAAAACCGGGGAAAGGCCAAATATTCCCGCCTTCCTGTGGATTTTTGGGGTATACAAAAAAAAAACTGTATTTTATTGTGAAATCTGTAAGCTTTTTTAAACCAAGTTCCTGCATAACCAGACATGGTTCTATATTAAAGTGTTAACACTGGTATTTTATAATGAAACTATCAACCACAGGGTTTTTCCGTTTTCTTTAAACAAAGAAATTTCTATGTTATTGTTCGACCACAAACATACTAAAATAAATGAAAATGCCCTTTAAAAAATTTTTTGAACTAATAGAATATACAGAGAAAATATATATCCATAATATTTTACATTAAAGAAAATAAAATGCTTCTCATTATTGCCACCCATACTGCAAAATTTTCTTCTGTAATGTGCTTATCTAAGATGAAGTTTAAATTTTAAAAAGTAGTTTTGATCATTTATCTGAAAAAAAGATTATATATATTCTCCCATTAGATTCAGCAAATTTGGGTTCACAGTTAAACATTGTTTAAAAAAGTAAATATACACTCTTTAGTTTTAATCGTTTCAATTATTAATTGCCCCACATTTTTTTGTGAAAATATACATTTACTTATTTATGCAAGTTTTTGTTTTTTCTTTCAGTGTATAGCTTGCCATTCCAAATTTTTTGGGGTGTAATTATAAGTCATCATGGAGAATTTGTTTTTTCCCCAAACTAATCTGGCACAAAAAAAAAAAAAAACAGTACAAACTTTTTAAAAAATAAAGTCTATCAATATTTATCAAGAAGACCCTTTGGCTAAAATGCCTTTTGTCAAGTAAACTGACAAATTCTATTGTTAACAAAACCTTTGTTTACTAAGCACAACTTTTCCTTTTTTTTTTTTATTTTTCTAACTAAAATGTAAGCTGCTATACTAAACACCAAACTTTTCACCGCCAAAATAGAACAAACAGGTTCGGGTCAAGTTGGGAGCATGACAGTACAGAAAATTTCCCTAAACCCCACAATGAAACAGCTCGGGGTCCCAGTTGGAACCCCCAGACAGACACGGTCCGTCCCCCCCCCAGAATGACCAACCATCTGCCGGGCCAGGGTGTTACCGTCCAACCTCAGGTTCTCAACAATGAGGGTCCGGGGGACTGGATTACACTCGGGGGAAACGCACCACATGGCCATAGTATGTAACTGACAATGCAGGTAATAATAATAATTAATAATTCTTTTTTTATATTTCATTGACTCCAAAATAACCGCCATTCCCGACAAAGTCAAAAACGGTACCCAAGGATTTTCTGGGGAGTACAGTCCAAAAGGGTCCAGTCTTGCCAGGTCACTGGATAGCCCATGTCCACAACCTTATAGCAAAACAGGAAGCCCAGGACTCTAAAAACTTGGGCCTTCGCCTTTTGCAAAAATAGGAATGTCACCACCCCTTTTCATAACTCCTGACTCTATGCTCTAACCGCAACGGATTTTAAACAAATAAACAGTGTCTGTTTTAATTAAAGGACAAAATAAAAGGTCTGCATTCATCAACGAGTTTTGTTGAGGTTTGTCTAATTTCAAAGGATGACCCCCCTTTTTCCCGATCTTTTCTTGGAAAAATCATGCTACAATACTACCAATTTACAGAATATTCAAGGAAAAAAAAAAAAAAAAGATGTCCACAAAAAAAAAAAAAGGAATACCAGCATTACAGTTAAACTACCCTAAAGCTTAAAAAAGCAGATACTAAAAAAAATTGTTCTTTGTAATCATCAAATTTCTGATAACCGACAACTTTTTTAAAAGGACGGGACGATTTAGGGAAAGGCAGCCAATCGCGACATCACTAAAAATGACTTGAAAACTAACAGTCCAGAACAGTTCTTTAACCTTGACATATTTTGGTTAAAAGGTTCTTGTTTTATGTCCACACTGTTTTGCTCCAACCCCAACAGTAATCACTACTTAGTCAGTGAATCAAGAAAAATGGACCTTGCCAGTCTGGTGCCCAAACAAGAAAACCAAAGGAAGTTTTTGAAAAAAACCTTTTTAAGAAAATAAAACAATTTTTTGAGTTTCCCCCTTAATACAGAATGAAAAAATTAACTATATCAACATTCCTTTTACAGATGGAATACACAGAAGAAGGTTAGAATCTGTAATAATTTTCAAGGGTAGTGGGGAGATGCTTGCTCCAAAGGTAGATCTGGCTTTAATGCAGTCAAAACAATTATAAAAGCAACTTCATGGGAGCTGGAAGAATTAACAAGCGTAACAGTACTGAACATCTAATTAGAGAGAGAAAAAAAAAAAAAGTTGAGTTATGAGATCTAAATTTTTATCCACTAGTTTGCTGCCGGGCAAATGCCTTGAGGAATTTTTTTTTTAATGATTGTAAGCTTGTGGAAAAAATGTACAACCTACCTTGCCCCCGTTACCCTGTAAAGGACAAAATTGAGTTTTTTAATAGAGTTATGCCAAATTTAATCAGATTTATTGTCCGCAAGGTTTACCCAAAACAAACTGCTAAGAAAAAAGTTAAAGTTTATAAAAGCTTTTTGCATGTATAAATTGATGGTCATAAAAAAGAACGCACTGCTTTAACCAACAAACTGGTTAACCCAAACCTCACTGACATCTCAAACAGTTCTCTCAATCTTAAAAATATACCCCTTTTGAGTAAGCCAATTACTGTGTACATAATGCCACTTATTGTGAAACAATGGTTGTTTCTTTTATGCTACAGAATTTGTATACACTGGAAACCCACTGGTTTTCATTCAAAAAACCACCAGTGACAGAGCGCAATTGCTTATTAACAAGGAACTATACTTAAAAAACTGTGCATGCAACTTAACCTAAAATAAATAATGAAGTGATCCAGAAAAATAAATTCATTTTATTTTAAAGAAGTTTTTTTCAGTCTCAAATAAAATACTATTCAAAACGGTAAAAAAAAAAAAGTAAAAAAATAAACTAACCAAACTAACATTTTTTAAAAAACTTTACATTGACTGAGTCAGTTCTAAAATTTATTTAATCTTTTCATTTTTTCAGATATTTTTAAAGATAGCCAGCTTTTCTACAGGATAAAAAACGAACTGTGTGAAATAAAAGAACGTACTGTCTAAAACTTGTTAACTCTCTGAAGTGTTTTGTGATGGTGCTTTCATGAAAGATCTTTACACTCATTATAATTACAAAATGTCCTTTTATTTAAACACATGGGAATACAAAAAAACTCGGCTCATTGATTAAAAAAATATAAAAAAGAAATAAAACTGAAAGGAACAGAATGAAACAGGGAAAAAGCAAAAGAAACATGCTGATGTGATCTTGGATATTCAATACTGCTTGGGGAAAGAATGGAAAAAATGATGAAAGTAGTCTTTTTAAAGATGTAATTTTATAACATCACAACCAAATGTAAAGATTTCTGTAGTAGCAAGTTTAGACATGTGGAAAAAAAAAAACTATAATTTGAACTTACAGTCTAATAAAAGAGGAAAAAAAAAACTGTAAAAGGGGAGAGGAAAATACATAAAAGTTTAAGCATATGCACAGGGATAAATGAGTGCATTGGAAAATAAGCTTTTTGAGAAGGGGGGGTATTTTTTTCCCCCTTTCTAACCCAACATAAAAACCACAATTTTCTATGCTGGTAAGGAGAAATGAAAATTACAGAAGAGATATGGCAAACTGTATAATAAGACAAAAACATGATTGGCCCATTTCAGGAACATTTTAAATTAAATCTGATCTATTCTTGGGGGGGATACAGGAGATGAAACCAAAGTGGAAAAAAAAAATAAAAAGAAAATCATGAGAGCTTTCTGTGTGCTAAGAAAAAAAAATTTGCAGCCAAGGTTTAAACTAACCTTTTATTACTTTTTCTCTTCCCAAAACCTTTTCCAAGGCAAACAAAAATCTGAGATTAAAATTTTCATTTCTTTGGCCAAATGGAGATAGGAGTAAGTGACTCGCGTTTGGGCACATGGGGTTGGCAAATTTAAAACAACCTCAGGTTTAATCCGCCTTTAAAAACACACCTTCAAAAATAACTCAGACATGCTTTTTAACATACAAATAGGTTTAAAAACAAAAAAAATTTCTCACTTTATTTCAAAGGGTATGTACAAAAACCACCCAAAATGATTTTAAGCCCGAATTAAAAAAAAGTCAAAGTCTGATAAAATGGATACAGATAACTGGGAAAAACAAGGAAAAAAAACTGTATTTTTACACGTGATTCCGTAAAGGAACACATTCCTTCCCAAACTCCCCTCATCCCCCCCAACCACCCACCCAGCATGAAGTCAGAACCCGTAAAACAGGCGGAAAACCTGCCTCACTGGTAAACTATTACCTCTTTTTTTGGGTTTTCTAAGTTTTTTTTATAATTGATGTGTCCTTTTTTTAAAAAGCTTTAGCTAAACATGAATCTCGTCAGAAATATATTTTAAATTTTTTTCTCCAAAAGGGTTTAAAAAAACCCCAAAATTTTAAAAAATTTAATCCCAAAAAACCCTTCCTAAAATGATTTAACAGGCCCCACTATTTTTTCCCTTTTCCATTTTTGGATTTTTTTACCCATAAATTTTTTTTTTTTCCCAAAAAATTTTTTAA
>NW_024381441.1:0-13206 GCF_016835505.1 Polypterus senegalus
GGTTCAGAAACAGTTTCATCCCAAGAACTTTAAACACACTCAATCAGTCCATCAAGTGCTCCTTGTAGAACTGTTTGGACTTATAAGTACAATCACCTCACTGTAAACTTATACTGTATAACTTATATGTAACAGTTATAATATTGCACAACCTGCGCCACTTTATAAAGCGCGTATTTACATATGATGACGAAATCATTTTTAAGATGAAATGCAGCAAAATATGTTGATTATATTATACAGATAAAACTAGCTTCATTTAAATAATCTGTATTGTTAATAATTAAACATGTGAGGACACGGTGCCGCAGCGCTAGGTAGTTCATAGATTGATCCTGACTGCTTGCTGTATGCTGGAAGGATAGATGGATAGAATAATTAAACACGTACTACGTAGATATTTCAATGTTCCTTAAAAGTTTTGAAGAATTGTCGTTGGATGCTTACAGATGGCTTAACGTCTATTTCATCATGAAAAAGATATCACGTATACATCTCAGTATTTTAATTATTCAGACAGCTGTAATTCATGAATGTAATGGATTCTGTGTCCTGTTGGAGGAAGAGAAAGTCGGTTTAAGAACCACGTAGTGATTCACATACAGAGCACAAAGAAGATCAAATACAAAACAAAGCATTTAACGTGTTACTTTAGTTACGATAGGATTTGAGAAACTAGTAAATTAATCCATTTTAAGATGAAGTTTATGATGTTCTACTTTAATGAGAAAATAAAATATGTGATTAAAGTGGAAATTTCGAGATTAAAGTTGACATTTCCTGCTTTTTTCCCACTTTGTAACTATTTTTATTTCTCTATACCCTAATAAGCTTTCATATGACACTCAGACGTTGGGCTTCGACTTACCTTTTCACGGCGACTTTGATATGTGACAACTTCTTTTTTATTTCGGGTACTGTGCGACTTTGTGGACTTGAGCGTTCAAGTTTCTCCAACACTCTGTCACTTGATCAACTTCCTTTTGTTGATTATACCACTGTTTAAACCAATAAATAGTAAGTTTTTCCTTTCCCTCCACTTGGTATTCGGTGAAATTCTTATATTTTCCCTTGTGCTTTTCCCATTGTCTTTTCACAGAAGGCTGAGCTTGTGGGCTATTTATATTGATTTGCATATTCATATAGGCATAATTCTGGGAGGAGTTGGGGTGGGACAGAAGGCGTGTGCACGAGCGTTACTTTTCACGCTGACCAGGATTTATGTAGCAGAAGAACGTGGAAGTTGGAGTACGCACAGATTCCTGCATCGAAATTTTTCTGTGCATAAGCACATTTTGGCTTTTGTGCTTATGTCATGTTATAGTGTGAATTCTACGCATAGCGTTAGCATGAGGCCCCTGGTGATTTGTTTGATTTCAGCATATTTAATCTCCACAGCTCTTCTCCCTCTACAATTTCTAAATCCCTCAGGACCTCCTTAGTAGTCCCTGTTACCACTGTTAGGTTTGCTACTTCCTCACATGTGAAGACCTCACAAAAATGCAAGTTTAGAGCATCTGTTATTTCACGGATTGTTTTTAAAATTCTCCTTTACTATCCCTGATGCAATTCACCTCTTCCTTGACTGTTCATTTTCTAGTAAAAGAATCTCTTTGGGTCATCTTTCGCCTAATCTGTTATATCCCCCTCCAAGTGTCCTTTAGCCTCCCTAATATCCTTCTTAACACTAGAATTACCAGATCTTACGAGAAAACTCGTAAATCCGGCCCATCTTAAATCCGTTCGCACTTCTCCGTCAGCGTCTTTTGTCCTTTAAATGTGCCGATTAAGACAAGCAGCAAGCAACCTGCTATTCCATCCCCCCACTGCCGCAGAACGTTCACTAAGTTCTCCCAGCTCATGCCTTGTTTGATTATCTGGGAGTGAAGTGCTGGAGTTTTAGAATGGAAATAATAGATCGTTATTTGGAACACAAGCATTTCATGTGTGTTCCTTTTCTACAGTAATCTGTGTAAACACATTGTTAAAACAAACTTTTTCATATTTTAGTAATAAATGTTACAAAATGTAGGCATAAACTATAGAATGGGTGAAGCCTGAAGTCCAAAGATCAAATAAACACTTTCACAAAAGGTTCAAGGATGATACAACAGCTTCCGTGGCGTAGCAGTAAGATTTGCTGACTTGTAATCAAGAGTTCCAGGTTCAATCCCGACTGCCTCCTATATTTGCCATTTTCAGTAGTGAGCTGCTCTTATTATTAACATTATACTGTACACACATACATTTGGTTTGCGTCTGTAACAGACCGCGTACACTTATAGTACTGTACATGTAAAAGTTACTTTTTTTTTCACTTTTATTCTCTCCGTCACGATCACAATACATACTACTGCCCTAGGGATCTGACACTGTTAGTTTTTATTTGAAACTGGGAATAACTGTAGATGCAAGTGGTGTTTTGAGGCAATGGAACTGGACATTCTCTAATCTGGAGGGATAAGAGCTGAAAACGCAAACGCTGGTGAATCTACCTTCTTTGTATCTCACCGTCACTTTATTTTTTTATTCTGTTTTATTGAGTGTTCCTCAATAAAAAAGCAAAAAAAAAAAGAAAAAGAAAAAAGCAGGAAATGTATACTTCAATCTCGACATTTCCACTTTAATCACGTATTTTATTTTCTCATTAAAGTAGAACATCATAAACTTCATCTTAAAATCGTTTAATTAACCAGTTTCTCAAATCACATCGTAATTAAAGTAACACGTTAAATGCTTTGTTTTGTATGTGATCTTCTATGTGCTCTGTGTGTGTGAATCACTACTTGCTTCTTAAACTGGCTCTCTTCCTCCAACTGGACACAGAGTCCATTACATTCGTGATATTACAGCTCTCTGAATAACTCAAATACTGAGATGTATACGTGATGTCATTTTCATGATGATAGGAGTTAAAGCACGTTATTAAACATGGATTTCATGGCGCAGTGATTGTGCGCGACCTTCGATGAAATTTTTTATTGCAGCAGTACTCAGGGGCGGCTCTAGGCTTGTGGTGGCACTGGGCAGAGAAAGAATCGGTGGCCCCTTTGCCCGCCAATGTCAATATGGTAGCTTATGCATGGCAGATGGCCATGTCCATTGTGAACACTGCATAGCCACCTCGTGCTCATGACACAAGCGCTTAACTTTTGTTGAAATTTGTGCTGCGTTTTTAGCTGTGTCATTATTTTATCTTTCTGTTTTATATTCAATATATATTGGCGTAGCCGTCACTGCAGTCAGTGCTTTTCTTTACCCAAGTAACCGATCACCACACAATCAGCTCTGTAATAGACGTTAAGCCATCTGTAAGCTTAGAGCACTGATTCTTCAAAACGTTTAAGGAACATTGAAATATCTTCGTAGTACATGTTTAATTATTCTATCCTTCACGACACTCCCAGTGAAGAATATAGATTATTTAAATGAAGTTAAAGTTTTACCTGTATAATTTAATAAACATATTTTGCTGCATTTCATCTTAAAAATGATATCGTCATCATATGTAAATACGCGCTTTATAAAGTGGCTCAGGTTGTGCGATATTATAACTGTAGTGCAAGTTTACAGTGAGGTGATTGTACTTATAAGTCCTAACCGTTCTACAAGGAGCAATTGATTGAGTGCGTTTAAAGTTCTTGGGATGAAACTGTTTCTGAACCGCGAGGTCCGTACAGGAAAGGCTTTGAAACGTTTTGCCGTGGCTGAGGTAGCGTGTGCTTGAAGCTGTATACCGATAATTCTCTTTCCGATCAGCTGCTGCTGTGATTCACACTCAGATACAGTGATATAAATACTCTAAATGGTGCAGTGAGAGTATTTTGGAAAAAGATGATCTGATGTGGCAACTCCTAACAGGAGCAGCTGAAAGAAGAAGAAGAAGAAGTTATATTTTGAGAGTAACAACGCTAAAGCAGTTATGGTATTTGGAATACTATGGCTGTTCCCTGGACCATTATATTGTTACGAGTTAATTACAATCAGATGCATTACACTAATAAACAATATGCGGTTAGTTTCTGTGTATTTATAAAGCCGCATCATGAAAATAATGAGAAATCACACAAGAATAGTACCATTGCTTTGACGCTGGGTGCCACCAGTCTGCAAAACCGAGCGGAGAACTTGCGTACGACAAGGCATGAGGTACCATGGAAAAGTGCGTGGCTTTACGCCAAGTGTAGGTTTTATACATCGGGATTTGAACGTGGAAAAGTTCTTACGTAACATTTCTGTGCGTACGCACCGTTTATACATGAGGCCCCAGGACACTGACCTCTCTCCATCTGGGTGGCATTTTAGAGTTAGCCGACAGAAACAAGACAAATATCTGGCTTTAGTTTGGAAATTGACGGGCAGACGACACTTTGGATTTCCCTCACATGTCTTTGTCTGCACAAACATTTTTCTTGTAAACATTTATTTGTATTTTGATCAAATTCAGAGAGGATCAACAGCTATAAAATACATCCACTTTTTATTCTTTTGGTTTCCTAAAGCCTTATTCCATTTTTGGACATCCCTGTTTTACCCAAATTAAAAGTGTAAAGATTGTTCACATAGGTCTCCAGGCAAGGCGCTATCTTCCTTCTTCCATACTGTTCACTTATAAAATTATTAAAACATCTATATAATAAAAGCCCAGCGCGGTGTCCGTGTCCGCGTTCCTTTTGGCTGTATATCCGCCTTGTAGAAAAACCCCAGTCCGTCCCCTCTCAGAATTCCTGCTTACCCCCTCCGTTCTTTCCCCTTTGCTTTTATTTTTCCTGTTCCCGAAAATCTTTTCAAAATAAAAGTAAAGAAATAGACAGAGCGTCACATTAATGTCTTCTCCCCTCTGCCTATTAAATAATCAATAAAATGAAATAAAAAAATCACGAAAGAAACAGAAACCACAACCTACCCTTACAGCGCCCACGCGCTTCTGGCGTTACAGCCAAACACGTGGTGTATGCAGGTTATGAGGTGTGACGCTAATTACCGCCCGTACTACAACAGATTATATTGTTCATATACTATTAACTATTTACAGGGATCAACTCTTTTGGGGAAGTTCATAACAAAAAAACCAAAAATTATTATAAATAACATGTGCACTTGAGTATTTCGAGCCCCGCGTCTGAGTCGGATTGGTTCCCCTGGTCACCAATTCGTGTGTTTCACTATGCCTTTCCGTCTTCAGCTACCCATGTGCACTTGTACGGAGGAGACCTTACGGAACAATGCAGAAACGAAACGCAACTAAACCTGCTGCTGCGAGAGAGGACACATTACAGCGTGATCACGAAGCAAAGAGGCAAAGGCGTGACAGCCGCTCGCAAGAAACAGACACTCAGCATTCACACAGATTAGCTCAACGAAGCGTCTCTGCCGCACAACGAAAGGCAACTGAAACCCCTACAGAGAGAGAAGACAGAATTACGCCGTGATCGCGAAAGAAAGAGGCAAAAGCGTGCCAATGAGACACCCGACGAGAGGTCCTTACGATTGAGTCCTTCAACTGTGGTCATCCAACGTGCAGCGTAGCGTGCGCCAAGTTGCTAGTATTTAAATAATTTCAGTTAACTGTGTGCCTTCTGGCCCAACCTGAAAAACATCAAAATAAAATTAAAAAAACTCCAAACCCCCTCAAAAGAAATGATAACAGAAACCTGAGTGCTCCAACCTCACACAATTCTTGGGGGTCCTCAGTCTCTCAGCGTTGTTGCTTACCAACACAACTGCCTATGATTTCAGCCTTCAGGGTTGTTGGTCCAGTGCTCACATGTGGGTTCCCCCAACTCCAACTTAATAATGAGAATTGCTTAATCAAAAGGCCATCAACGATTTCAACTTAATGATGAGAACTGATTAACCAAAACACCATCAATCCTTAATCTTGGATTAGGAACATGAGAATGAAGGAAGGAATAATTGGACGATGCTCACCTCCAGGTGGCAAACATGTCCTTCAAGTCAAAGTGGCTGTTCTGAGAAACTGTAGATTAGGAAGGAAATTGTCATGAGAAGGTATACAGGGAAGGAGATGGTAATGGAGAAGTCTAAATCCTTTAACATCTGCAATAATATGCTGCAGATGTTCTACCAGATGGTTGTGGCGAGTGCCCTCTTCTACGCGGTGGTGTGCTGGGGAGGCAGCATAAAAAAGAAGGACGCCTAACACCTGGATATACTTGTGAGGAAAGTAGTCTCTATTGTAGGAATGAAGCTAGACAGTTTAACATCCGTGGCAGAGCGACGGGCGCTGAGCAGGCTCCTGTCAATCATGGAGAATCCACTGAACAGGATCATCTCCAGACAGAGGAGCAGCTTCAGTGACAGACTGCTGTCACCGTCCTGCTCCACTGACAGACTGAGGAGATCATTCCTCCCCCACACTATGCAACTCTTCAGTTCCACCCAGGGGGTAAACGTTAACATTATTCAAAGTTATTTTCTGTTTTTACCTGCATTTTTATTACTCGTTAATTTAATATTGTTTTTTGTATCAGTATGCTGCTGCTGGATTATGTGAATTTCCCCTTAGGATTAATAAAGTATCTATCTATCTATCTATCTATCTATCTATCTATCTATCTATCTATCTATCTATCTATCTATCTATCTATCTATCTATCTATCTATCTATCTATCTATCTATCTATCTATCTAAGAGGCAAGCGTACTGATATGATAAGGTCTACAAGACCAGGTGATTGTTATGAGAAAAGCTATGGAGTGAGGTCACCATCATGAGAAACCTTTTGAAGAAGATGAGAAAACGGTGTGAAGCAGGGACATTTTGAGATAAGAATTGCAATAAATATGAGACTCACCCCAAACATGGAGCTCACTTCACTGAACTGAAACAGGCTTTATGTGCTCTGCATTCATTTTCTATGCTGTGCAATAAAGTCTATTCTGACTGCGTATCCGGAGACTCTGTGTTTTTTCTAAAGAGGTGTTCTCCATGACTCAAGCTCTGAGTTTGGTCTGGTTTCATTAAAATAAATATAGTCTGAATGGATATTTAACTTATTTTGGGAGACTGGACCAAGTTAACTTGAAAACTATGCATCACACGAGCGCACAAGTCTACGCCAAGCATACTCATACATGCAACTGCGTTCAACACTGCTGTGCAGTTTGGGGGTTTATGTTTTGGGCAGGCCATGTTGTAAACATTTTCTGCAAGCCTCACAAAATTTAACTCAAGACAGGCAGTATTAGGAAGTTCCCAACCTGGTTATAAAGTGCTATCTTCTTTTGAGAAAAGCAAAAAGGAGGAAAAAAAATAAAACTATTCTTTATTTCAGTAATTATTGTCAATCCACAAGTAATTCTTTTACAAAAGAGTTGGCTAAATTATAGAACATTTCCTGGAAAAAATTTCATTATCAGGTATCTACAGAAATAGCTTGGATTCTCCTTTTTAGCCAACATTTGCCAGCATTGGACTAAGAGGGTTACAGTCTAGAAAGTTCATTGTGGGGTAAAATTGCTTCATAAATTAATACAAATACATTTTCAAAGAGAAAATGGATTTATCAAATTTGGAGTGAAGATAGACATAAAATAGGTTCACAAGCTATCACATATGTCCCAAGTCTTTCGACCATGCAAACAAATGCTCTCCAATGACAACATCACAATCCATAAAACTCATTCTTCTAAATTCAAGGAACTGGAAGATGAACGGTTATACTGTGTTTGCAGACAGAAAAATGATCTAAAACCAGCCTTATGCACAGTGTTGCAACGACAAAGACTAGTTTCATCCTGTGTGTGTTTGGTATAAAAGTGTTAAGGACACCGAGTTGATTTCTCCATGGTTTTAATGGCGGATACAATCTTGTCCCTCTCTGGTGGATCTGTACTAATCCTGAGGTCTTTTTCTGCCTCTCTAATAATATCTGGCCCTTCATCTGGTGGTGGTCTATTCAGGACTTCTTTAAAATAGGTTTGGTCCATCTTGCATCTTTTTCCTTCATCTTGCCGTTCTTGTCTTTCGCTGGTCCACTGATCCTTGTCCAAAACTTTCCACTTATGAGTTTGGCGAGTTTGTAAACCCTTCCTTGATTTCCTTGTTCAGCTGCTTCTTCTGCCTCTTTTGCAAGTCTATGTAGGGTTTTTTGTCGCTTCTTGTGAGATTCCTAACTTTGCTGTTGGTCTCAGGGTTTACCCTTCAAATCGTACTGATTTTGCACCCAGCATCCTCTTCTTGATGTATCCATACTTTAGTCTTCTTTCCCCTTCTTGCTTCGCTACTCTGTTCATAGACTTCTGTGATATTCTTCCACATAGTGTCAATTCTTACTGTTCGCTGACACTTTCTGTAAACTCTAGAATCTGATATAAGATCCACCTTTGCCACACAGCTGAAGATCAATGTTTCACAGCTTCTCTACGTCAAAGTGTTTGTGTAGCTGTATTGTAGTTCCTGCCCTTTTCAGCTTGAGTTTCACCACTGCTACCACTAGATGCTCCTCTCCCAACTTTCACATCTTGTTGAGTTCTTTTCTGTACTGTTAATCAACAGATGGTTGATCTGGTTCTTATCTTGTCCACTGTGCAAGTGCCATGTCATCTTATTTATCTTGCAATGTTGAAAGAAAGTCCCTCCAATGCAGTGATCCCTCGCTATATCGCGCTTCGACTTTCGCGGCTTCACTCTATCGCGGATTTTAAATGTAAGCATATCTAAATATATATCACAGATTTTTTGCTGGTTCGTGGATTTCTGCGGACAATGGGTCTTTTAATTTAGGTTACATGCTTCCTCAGTTTGTTTGCCCAGTTGATTTCATACAAGGGACGCTATTGGCGGATGGCTTAGAAGCTACCCAATCAGAGCACGTATTACGTATTAACTAAAACTCCTCAATGCTATAAGATATGCTTCCCGTGCGGTTCTTGATTGTTTGCTTTTCTCTGTCTCTCTCACTGTCTCTGACATTCTCTGCGCCTGACGGAGGGGCTGTTTGCACAGAGGATATGGACGCGCCTCTAAAAAATGCTGAAAGACTACCTCTACATTGCTCCTTTCTTTGCGACCGCTTTATCGCTGTGCTCGGCATACTTAAAACCCAAACAGCACGTATTGATTTTTGATTGTTTGCTTTTCTCTCTCTCAGACATTCTCTGCTCCTGACACCCATTCCTTTGAAGAGGAAGATATGTTTGCATTCTTTTAATTGTGAGAAAGAACTGTCATCTCTGTCTTGTCATGGAGCACAGTTTAAACTTCTGACTAAAGGGTGTTATTTCATGTCTAGAGGGCTCTAATACTGTTAACAGTGTGGGAGAGTTTATAAGGGCTTAAAATATATAAAAATAACCATAAAAATAACACTTCGCGGAACGCAACCCCCGCGATCGAGGAGAGATTACTGTAATAAGATTGTTCAGAGCACAGAATTCTACAAGTCTTTCACCGTTGTCATTTATCATTCCACATCAATGCTTGCCCATAACACTGGTGTTATGTTTATTGCCATTTCCCAACATGGCGTTCAAGTCCCTCCATGATAATTGTCAGATCATGATGCTGAATTTTCTCAACTTCTGCTTGAAGTTGTTCATAAAACTAGTGTTTCTCTTCAGTGTCATAATCATTTGTTGGTGCAGAAACACTGAACTATTGTCATATTCACTTGCTTTCCTTTCAGCTTAATTCTCATCAATCTACTGTTCACTGGCTTTTATTCCATCTAACATTACACCAAGCCTTTCTTTAAAAGTAATTGCTACTCCTTCATGGTGTTGATTATCTTTTCTGCCAGTGACCATTTTTAACTTGCTTGATCCTGTCCTTCTGCTTCTATGGACACCAAGTATGTGCCGGTTGTATCTCCTCATCTCTGCTGTTACCTGTTCGAGTCTGCCTGTATCATACAGTACATTGTACAAACATTCCAAATGTCTATCTTGGTGTTGGTTCTGGCTGTGTTCAGAGCTTCCCTTGTCATGTCAGTAGCTTCCTCATGACTTTCGCTACTGCCAGCCATATAAGCCTCACATGGAGACTCAGGAATTGCATCGCACACAGCAGTAGACTGTTTCTTTGTTGCTGTTTCCATAACAGGAATTTTTTTTTTTGACCAGTCAGGGTCATTAGCCATGAGCTGAACACCCAAGATTGGAGAACTGTTGGATCAAGATTGGTCTGGCCTCTACACTATGACCTGTCTGACTTGGGTGCCCCGACCAGGAGGTAAATATCCAGCCAGCATAGCTCTCAGGGTCATTGAGACATAGAGATTTCGATCCTTTCTGTGGTGCTCCCAATATCTGCACAAAAGGATGAAGGTCCAAGTCTTCAGAGTCCTGGTGCATCCGGTTTTGATATATGGTTGCGAGACACGGACGCTATCCAGTAACGTGAGAGGATGACTGGACTCCTTTGGTATTGTGTCTCTTTGGAGGATCCTTGGGCACCATTGGTTTGACTTTGTGTTGAATGAGCAGTTGCTCATGGAGTCCCGAATGAGGAACATTACCTGCACCGTGAGGCCATGTGCTGCGATTCCCTGAGGTTGATCTGGCATGAGTGATGTAAACTCGGTTGCAATCTTACAAAAAAGTTTTCTAGTGAAAGAAACCTGGAAAACTGTCTCCACATTAATGAATACTTGGATTGCTAGTCTGTACAAATGGTTCAAGATAATGACCAAGTTGGCATCTTTAAAGCAAAGCATGGCTTATATACAATGTATAGGCATTATGCCATGTATTATTCATATGTACTCTGATGTCCAGTTATATTTGCTTAACGATCTGCAAGAGTGCAAGATGTCTTATCTTTATATGGATGCAACTGGATTGGTTCTATCAAACCCCAAAAACTGTTCAAAAACACACCCTTTACTATGCATTTCAGTATCACATGTAGAAAGTATCCCAGGTCCTCCCTGTGTGGAGTTTGCATGTTCTCCACGTATCTACATGGGTTTCCTCTCACAGTCCAAAGACATTCAGGTTAGGTGCATTGGTGATCCTAAATTGTCCCTAGTGTGTGCACACCCTGCGGTGGGCTGGCGCCCTGCCCCGGGGTTTGTTTCCTGCCTTGCACCCTGTGCTGGCTAGGATTGGCTCCAGCAGACCCCCGTGACCCTGTGGTTTGGATATAGCGGGATGGATAATGGACGGATGGATGTAGAAAGCAATACAATACCAATGGCTGAAATGCTAACTTCAGATCAAAGTACACCCCATATTTTGCACTGGTTAGCTTGCTTAATTAATCAGAGATTTCTATCATTTGTTAAAGTACATCTCAGTCCAGAAAAGGTTGTGACTTTAGCTGGGCTCCGATTCATGCAGCAGTGCGGGTTTTCAATCAGGCCACAATAACTGAATACTTGTAAAAATGTCTTACTGCACTGTAAAAAAAAAGTTACATTTACGGTAAAAAAAACTGGCAGCTGGGGTCGCCAGGATTTTACCATAAAAAAGAAGGTAACAATATTTTTTGGTCTACGGTACACTTTAAAAAATAATGTTAAATTCACGGTAAAATACTGGCAGCTGGGTAAATAAGGTGTAGTGATGGGTCGTTCTTGAACCATTCGTTCATTTTGAACGAATCTTTAATGTGACTCGGGAAGAACGAGTCGTCTCGTGGGAGTGAGTTGTTCAGTCGCGCATGCGCATTTGCGCAACTTCCTATAGTTTCTGTATTGGAATTGATTCACCTGTTTCGAGTCTTCGGGTTTTTCGAGTCGTTCGTTCATCACGTGACAGCCCCATAAGCTTAACCAACTCAGTCTGAGCCGAAAAAGAATTGATTAGTTCATCTCTCGAGTCTTCGGGTTCGAGTCGTTCGTTCATCACGTGACAGCCCCATAAGCTTAACCTATGCAGTCTGAGCCGAAAAGAGAATTGAAAGAAATGACTCGAAAAAGATTCGTTCGTTTTGCTGAACGAGACTCAAAGGTCCGAGTCGGTAAAATGATCCGAACTTCCCATCACTAATAAGATGACAATATTTTTAGATCTACAGTATAATTTTGTTGTAAAAACTATTTGGTCTTCACAACAAACTCCAACATAAGGGAATGTTTAACCATAATCAGAAACTCATGTTGTGTAATAAATATGACAATCAATAAACAATGTGTATTGGCACAGTTACACCCCGGTACTCAATTTGTATCAGTTAATTAACAACAACTAATAACAACATGTGCCATTTAATTATACACAAGGCAAACAATTCAGCGTTTAAAGAAAGTCACGGCGCGTTGTCTGGTAGGGAAGTAAAGGTTTCTCTTTTGTGGCGTATGGTGGCCTGCTTATCGAATACAACCCACCATAAATCAGCTTCCATAACCTCAAAAAACTTTCAGCACGTGCAGTAAAATAAGTCTGCTAACTTAGGTTAAGTGTTTTTCCCTACAATTCAAAGGTATGCGGTTCACCAGGAACAATACTGTAAAAAGAAGCGTGTCGTTATGCAAATATCGTAACCGGATGGAGTGATAGAGTGAAAGAGTGATTTATCGTTTTACATTTTACGGATGTTTATCTTTGTTATTTCACAGTTTTACTCTGTAAAATTAAAAGGTTTTTTCAGTATGACTGTAATGCATCAATAAACGGTATTTAGCATATTTTGAAGGTAGAAAAATATTGATTTTACAGAACTTGGCTGTAAAAAACAATGAAATGTATTGTTTAAGATATAAAGGTAATTTTCAGTAGAACATAAGGTAACTTTCCTTTTTTTCAGAAAAGGTCTTTTACCTTCACCATTTACAGTATTTGTACCGTTAAATTTACTGACATTTTTTACAGTGTGTCTGTGAAAGAAAGCAATCCTGCAATTTCACAGTACTTCATATATGTGCAGCTCATATGATCAAATTCCTGAGCGTCGGGGCCTCAAAATTAAAAGACAAACAGAAAAGAATTATTTTTGTTTTCATTTCCTTTAATTCAAAATGCAGTCTCAATCAGTGAAGTACAATCCCAGCTCTTATCAAATGTCTTCGGTATTCTCAGCAGAAAAGGAAATGAGTGCACTTCGACATCACGTGTCACCGTTACACACATCGCCATCAAAGCAGAAAACAGGCATTCACACTTTAGATAACTGGTGAGCGAGATGCTGAGGTTCATTTGGAGGACTTTACTGAGGTTGAGTGCACCATTAAAGAGAGCGCAGTATTCACCAAACTTGTGAGTGAAGTTCTGAGCAATGCTAAGACACCGGCAGGAGTCGAC
>NW_024381442.1:0-6185 GCF_016835505.1 Polypterus senegalus
GCCATTTTCCAGTCCTTCAGAATCTCTCCAGTGCACAGTGACTTCCTAAAAATATGTGTCAATGGTTTATATCTGAACTCAGTAGCCTCCTTAAGAACACGAGGATAAATATTATCTGGGCCTGCTGATTTGTTTGATTTCATCTTATTTAATCTGAGCAGCACTTCTCTCTCTACAATTTCCAAATCTCTCAGTACCTCCTTAGTAGTCCCTGTTACTGCTCTGAGGTTATCCACTTGCTCACTTGTAAACACCTCAGAAAAATGTAAGTTTAGGGCATCTGCTATTTCATTGTCTGTATCTTTTAATTCCCTTTTACTATTCCTGATGAACTTGACCTCCTCCTTAACTGTTCTTTTACTACTAAAATACTGAAAGAATCTCTTGGGGTCTTCTTTCGCCTTATCTGCTATATTCCTCCTTTTAGCCTCCCTGATATCCTTCTTAATGGTTGCCCTCATGTTCTCATACGCGCTACGATTCTCTTTGCAGTCATTAGTCTTATATGCCTTATACAGCAGTTTTTTACTTTGCAACTTCTTTTTTAAATCTTCATTAATCTATCGTGGAGTTTTTTTAGTTTCCTATTAATTCCAAATTTAGGTATGTATCTGTCCTGCATTACATGTAAAACATTTTTAAACCTGTTCCACTGCTCCTCGACTGTCTCCACATTTAAAAGCTTATCCCAGTCTATCCTACTTAGACTTTGTCGCATCTGCTCAAAATTAGCCCTACCAAAGTTCAACTTAACAATTTTAGTCTTTGCATCTGCACTCTTACAAAATACTGAGAATTGTATTACATTATAGTCACGTGACCCTAGTGGTTCAATCACCTCTACACCCTCAATTCTATCCTGATTATTACAGAATCCAGACAGGCTTCACCCCGTGTTGGTGCTTTAACATGCTGTGTTAAAAAAACAGTCGCTGATTACTTCTAAAAACTCCTGCTCTTGTGCTCCTCCATCTGCAAGGTTATCCCAGTTAATATTTGTTGTGCCTACAGATACTTAACCTCACCCCCTTTATCATCAATTATTTCTTGGTTTAAACCGTCTTTGAAAGTTGTTACCAAAGCAAAGGATTTCAAAATCTGGAACTCTTGATTTGATGAATGAGACTCTGGTCTGGATGCCATGCAGGCTGCTCTCTATGATTCAGAACCCACAATAATCTTTTAGGGTTCAACGGTCACCAGGGCTTCTTTGCTGTAGGGATTCGTGATCCCTTTTACTTGGAACTTGAATAGGCTGCAACAAGCAGAGGTCCAGCAGTCAAATGGTCGATGGCCTGGTTCACAGCTTGATTCCCCTCTCTGCCATGGCTTGTCTCCTCTTGGAGTCAGAAGACTCTCTGCAGACATTTAATCACAGCCCAATCTCCAGGTTCACATTCTTCAACTGCTGTTATTTCTGACGTGTTAGGAAGAGCAGATTCTATCTGCAGGTACAAGGACTCAAAAGGTTTTGCTCAATATTAGCAATGCAATTCTTCATCTGTAGTTAATCATGGATCCCAAAAAATAATGTCTCATGAGGCCTGCTTTGTAGGCAGTACTCCTTATTAATGATAATGCTAGCAGTAAAACAGAATGTCATTTCAATCTAGTCTGTGCTTGAGGTGAGGTGCCTGGAGTTCTATAAGGTAAATAATATATTGTTATTTGGAATACATGCATTTCATGTGTGTTCTTCCACTCTTCCAGTCCAGCATATTAAAACAGATCACTCCAGCCTTTGTTGCAGCCCTACACCCAAGACAATGGAGTCTCTACTATGGAGCAGACGTTATGACTAGTAGACAGAGCACAGATCTGGTGTTTGTGACAGGCTTTAAAAGAAGCAGTAGACGTTTTTCCTTTGGTTTCTTGGGTGCACATAAGTTCACCTTTTTCTTTGACAATTGGTGCAAAGTTTTGTCCATCATTGCTGCCATTCATCAAGTTAAGATTCTTTATACACTAAAAAGTGTTTAGGTGGTCCATCGAGGAGACACCTCTTGGTGTCAATTTGTCTGTGATTGATCATCTTATCAGATCAGGCCCTGAGGTTTCATTCCAAAGAGGACCTGTGCAGAAAATTGAACTGGCAGTTTGCTTTTTCATCGTTCATGCCAAAGTATAGCAAATGCTATGGGCAATGCCAGTCTATCCTACATGAAGATACGTAGCTCAGCAATTTGAAGTAAAGAAGAAAAATATCTTAATAAAGCAATTTTGGAAAGCAAACATCAGACTGATGAGAAACAAAAAGTGCCAGCTCTGGTGTGGACATTGAATTTACGTTGTTATATGAGGAATGAGTAGTGCAGGTCCAACTTCTGCTGGGGAGGATGATACAGAGTATGGTATAATATGTCAGTTATTTTCTAACCCGTTTAGTCCTGAACAGGGTCATGGGGGTCTGCTGGAGCCGATACCAGCAAGCATAGGGTGCAAGACATTATCCAACTAACTTTCTCTCTTTCTTTCCTAGGTGACGAAGCGGAAGCGGAAGTAGAAGCAGACAATGGCCGACAGTTAGATGAATCCCGTTGCCGTCGTCGTCGAAGAACTCCAGGCACTCGACAAACAGATTCAGAAACTCCTGTCCAGATGAAGGTACCTCAGAGACTTGAAGACTCGGCTGCTGGACAAACCACACCCAACAACTGAAGTCGGCGTAACATCAACCCCACCTCGTGCCGCTCAAGTCCAAGGGCAAGTAAGCTTCACCCCCGCGCCTCGTAGGAGCAACGACAACGCTGATGAAGACCTCGACGGGTTTCAGCTTTGCAGGCGGGGGTTCAAGGCTAGAACACCTCCATCGGCACAGGCGAGCATTCAAATCCAGAACCGATTCGACCCTCTCCGCGTCCCCAGTCTGCCTTCAACCCCGGGTGATGTAATCGTGGTAGGTGATTCGATTGTACGAAACCTGAATATCACGTGCCCTAATCGAAAATCCTTTGTTTCTTGTTTTCCCGGTGTTCGAGTTCGAGATGTGATGAGGCGGGCGCCGACCTTCTACCAGAAGCACAAGAGGGCAATTGGATCCATCATTCTACATGCCGCGTAAGCGACATAAGGCACCGAGTCGAGGTTCTCAAGGCTGACTTCGCAGCACTAGTTGAAGACACGAAGGAGAGGACCCCATCCGCAAAAATCTTCATCTGGGTCCACTACCTCTCGTCAGACGATCGAATGAATACTACAGTCGTCTGCTGGGTTTAAACAACTGGCTGAGAGGCTTCTGCGAGAATCAAGACATCGGGTTTATAGACAACTGGGATCTTTTTTGGGAAAGGTCGCGCTTCTTCAAGCGGGATGGACTGCATCCGAATAGATTTGGCGCCGGGTCCTCTCCGAAAACATCGCTAAGGTAATTGTCTATCTTGACTGTCTACTTCTACTTTAACCCCTTACGTAATGCTACTGCTTTGATAGGACATAATGGCTTAACAGAGTCTTCCGTTAAAGTGCACAACATTAATAATCTAATAACAAATCTTAATGCACGTAAAAAATCTAGGCAGTGCGGCATAAACACCAATAATTTAATTGAAATTACTACTTCAGATCAACACTGCATTAAGACTATAAAAACGGATTGTAGATTACATAAAAAGTACACACAGAGCGGCGTTAACAAAAATAATTTTTGTTCGATTACCAATAACACGCATAAAATTCAGCTCTGCCCTTCAGAAACATTAAATATGGCACTATTAAATGTTAGAGCTTTAACTAACAAGACATTTTTTATAAACGATCTTATTAGTGATAGAAAGATTGATTTTATTGCACTAAATGAAACATGGCTTAATTCAAATGGGGCGGCAGTTTTAATCGAATCTGCGCCTCCGGATTACAGTTTTACTCGTGCAGACCGCCAGGGGAAAAAGGGGGGCGGATTGGCAAACATTTACTCGAAAATGTAAAGATGTTAGTTTTGGTAAATTTAAGTCCTTTGAGTATCTCCGTTGTTATTCATGGAGATTCTCACGTTCTAGTATTATCCGTGTATAGACCTCCTAAATATAACGCGTCTTTCCTTGAGGAATTCTCTGACTTAATGTCAATTTTAGTTACAAACTATGACACACTCTTAATAGTCGGCGACTTTAACTTTCATGTCGACAATCAGTGTGACCAAAAGGTAAAGGAATTCATGAACCTCCTGGACTCTTTTGATTTGAGGCAGCTCGTTAATCAGCCTACACATAAAGCAGGTCATACGTTAGACTTAGTGATTACTAAAGGACTTAAAGTTGATATAAAGCAGGTCATTGATATTGGTCTATCAGACCATTTCCTTCTACTATTTAATATAGAAATAAAGATAGAAAACACTCATGAGAAGCATTTTGTTAAAAAACGCTTCTTTGACTCATCAGCAGCTTTAAATCTTACAACTATTCTAAGCAATCAGTCCGTTTATAGTGCCAACTATAATAGCGAGGATAATGTAAATAGTAAAGTGGAAAACTTTAATTCTAAAGTAAGAACTGCTGTTGACATAGTTGCACCTGAAAAGACAGTTAAAAATCTTCTAGTATTGTTATTCCATGGAAGACTCAAAGAGTGTCGGATTTAAAAGAACATGCTGTAGAGCTGAGCATAAATGGAGGAAAACTAAACTAACTATCCATTATGAGATATTGAAGGTTAAAATAACAGAATACAATAACACTGTCCGTCTTGAGAGCGCTGCTATTTCTCTAATATTATAAATAACAATGCTAGTAATCCCAGAGTCTTATTTTCTACAATTGATCGTCTGTTAAACCCAGGTAACACAAAGGAATGCCCCCAGAATACTTCCAGTGAAACCTGTGAGAACATTGCTGTATTTTTCAATCAAAAATTAATGATATTAGAGATAACATAGTATATCTCCCCAACACTGCAGAACCTCCAAAGCCCCGGTACTCCATTATAAACAAATTAAATGCTTTCACCAGGATAGATTTACCTGAATTACATAGTATAATCTCTCAACTGAAACCCTCCACCTGCGTCCTTGACCCAATACCAACCAGGTTTTTCAAAGAAATAACAGGCGTGCTAATTGACAATATTCTGGACATAGTAAATTCATCATTAGATACGGGGTCTTCCAGACTGTCTTAAGACTGCTGTAGTTAAACCCCTGCTCAAGAAAATAATCTTGACCCCTCTGCCTTTGAAAATTTTAGACCCATCTCTAACCTGCCCTTCTTAAGTAAAATTCTAGAGAAGGCAGTCATTATGCAGTTAAATGACCACCTCAATAAACATGCTATTCTTGATAAATTTCAGTCAGGCTTCAGAACAAATCACAGCACAGAAACTGCACTCGTTAAAGTAGTAAATGACTTGGGTAAATGCAGACAGAGGCCATTTATCTGTTCTCATCCTCTTAGATCTGAGTGCTGCATTTGACACCATTGATCACAATATTCTTAGAAATCGCCTTAGTCAATGGGTGGGCCTCTCTGGCAGTGTCTTAAATTGGTTTGAATCCTACCTGGCAGGAGAAAATTCTTTGTGAGTTGTGGTAATCAAATCTCAAAGACACATGATATCCGATATGGTGTTCCACAAGGCTCTATCCTGGGTCCGCTGCTTTCTCAATCTACATGCTTCCGTTAGGTCAGATTATCTCAGGTTACAACGTGAGCTACCACAGCTATGCTGATGACACACAGCTGTACTTATCAATAGCACCTGATGACTCGACTCTTTGATACACTAACACAATGTCTTACTGGTATTTCTGAATGGATGAATAGTAATTTTCTCAAACTAAATAAAGAGAAAACTGAAATTTTAGTAATTGGCAATAATGGATTCAATGAGGTTATCAGAAATAAACTTGATGCATTAGGATTAAAAGTTAAGACGGAAGTAAAAAATTTAGGGGTAACTGTTGACTGTAATCTGAATTTTAAATCGCATATTCATCAGACCACTAGGACAGCATTTTTTCACTTAAGAAACATAGCAAAGTTAGACCTCTTATATCATTGAAAGATGCTGAGAAATTAATTTACGCTTTTGTTTTCAGTAGACTAGATTACTGTAACGCACTCCTCTCAGGACTACCCAAAAAGACAAAAATCATTTGCAACGAGTGCAGAATGCAGCTGCTAGAATCCTAACTGGGAAAAGAAAATCCGAACACATTTCTCCAGTTTTGATGTCACTACACTGGTTGCCTG